>NC_069505.1:598717415-598719915 GCF_027579735.1 Bombina bombina | reverse complement strand
TGGTACAACTCTATTTTATTACAGAGCACAGAAACATACATCTAGTCAGGTTGATTTCACTAACTAACTGCGACACCGACTACCGGACCTAAGCCCCGCCCCCAACTAGTGACCTCACATCCTGCTCTCATCACATCTTCCCCTTTTTTCAAAGGCGAAGCATACATTTGAATATAGCAAATAACAAGGTATACGAACAGAGTATACAACAACATTTTTTTTTTTAACAATATATAAACAAATAGGTTCAGAAAATATAAACACATAAATTACATCCTGACTTGGACATCGGGGTAGACTACCCTAGTCCACAGTGACCATGGGATTATTCTGCCTATACTTCCGGTCACTGTTCTAGCTAAAGTCAGTCCCTATATCGGGCCAGAAGTCTCACCACTCCCCCGCTTGATGTAACTTTGCATGAACTGTCCTCTGATACAGAAGATGGTGAATTAGAGTCCGCTGGAGGCAAAGATATATCCCCGCTGTGATCTTGCTGAGGGGAAGGCACCTCTCTTAGAACAGGGGATCCCACCGGCGGTGGTACTGAGGCATCCAGTTCCAAACTCTCAGGTACAGGCTGAAGATGTCTTCGGTTACGGCGTGTAACCGTCCCTCCCTCAGTAAGGACTGTATAAGACCTTGGTTCTGGAGAGCGGCCAACTACCGTAGCAGGCGTCTTCCATTTCTTCTCATCATCCAGTTTAATTCTGACAGTTTGCCCCGCATTCAGTTCCTGTAAGGGCCTGACAAAATGTCTCCTGTCGTAGAAGAAACGATAACCCTTTTTGGCCTCTTCATCCCTCCTAAGGACTTCGTCCCGAGGAACAGGGCCAGGCGGCTTGAAGACACCCACTGAGGGTAAAGTGGTGCGAATCTGGCGTCCTAGCATCAGCTGTGCTGGGCTAAACCCGGTAGCTTGAATGGGCGTCGCCCTGTATGACAAGAGGGCCAGGTATGGCTCAGATTGCTTTAGAATGAATTTTGTTGTTTGAACTGCCCTTTCAGCCATTCCGTTGGCCTGCGGATAATGTGGACTTGACGTGGAATGTGCAAAGTCATATTCCCTGCTGAAAGCACTGAACTCTGTAGAAGCAAACTGCATACCATTATCACTCACCAGCTCCATTGGAATGCCCCACCGGGCGAACAAGCTCTTCATGCGAATCATAATGGCTTGACTTGTGATATCATTCAGGGGTGCAATTTCCAAATACCTGGAATAGTAGTCGATCACAACAAGGAACTTTTTTCCGTGCAGTTCACACAAATCAGCAGCTATTTTCTTCCACGGCCCCGCAGGCAGCGGAGTAGAAATCAAGTGCTCCCTTTTCTGAGTAGGCCAGCGTTCCCGGCAAAAGGCACATTTAGACACGTGATTTGCAATGTCGGAGCTGATCCCAGGCCACCACACAGCTGTAGCTGCCCTTTCTCTGCACCTTGTAATGCCTAAGTGGCCATCGTGAATCCTGCTTAACATCTCCTTCCTCATGCTGACAGGAATTACAATGCGGTCTTGGAACAGCACCAACCCCTCCAGCTCCGTGAGCTGCGACCTCTCTGGCTGGTAAGCACTTAAAGACATCCAGGCTGCCCGGCTCTCGGGCCAGCCTTCTTTTATGTACTTTATAACCTCTTGCAGATCTGTGTCCAAATATGTCTCTTTCTTTATTTCCTCCAGTTTCCTTGAAGAAATGGACTTAGAGGCCAGAACTGAATCAACATACACTTTCACATCAGATTCTGTGGAGGATTCTTCAGCAGCAGCGAGCGGGAGCCTGGATAGTGTATCCGCCACAACCAGTTGTTTCCCCGGCACATGCACTGCCTGAACATTGAACCTGAGCAGTCTCATTAAAAGTCTCTGGCATCTCAAGGGTGTTATGTCAATGTCATAAGAGTTGATTAGAGGGACTAGCGGTTTGTGGTCAGTTTCCAGACTAAATTTCTCCAAACCCACTAGATAACGCTGAAAGCGCTCACAGGCCCAAACTGCAGCCAGGCACTCTTTCTCAATTTGAGCGTATTTTGACTCCGCAGCCGTCAGTGTGCGGGAACAGTAGGCGATGGGCTGTAGTTTATTCTCATTTAACTGCAGGAGTTCAGCCCCCAACCCATAACTGCTTGCATCGGCACTAACCACAGTCTTTTTTGAAGGGTCGTAGAACCCCAGCACTGGGGCAGACCCCACCAGGGACTTGGCCTGCAGAAAAGCTTTTTCTTGTGAAGGTCCCCAGACCCAGGCAACGTCTTTCTTAAGCAACTCTGTGATAGGGTGTAAAACTGTTGATAAATCTGGAAGAAACTTGCCCACGTAATTTACAAGGCCCAATATCTGTCTCAGCTCATGTACATCAGAAGGACTTTTCATCTGTTCAATAGCACAAATTTTCTCGGGGTCTGGCTTGATGCCATCCCCGTTGATGATATGCCCAAAGTAGCATAATTCAGTTTTCCTAAAATGACATTTTTCTTTATTCAGCTTCAGCCCAGACTCTTT
>NC_069505.1:598592415-598712415 GCF_027579735.1 Bombina bombina | reverse complement strand
TTCTATGACGATCAGCAAATTTCTTATATCTAGAGACAGCTGACCGTAGCAGAGAGCGAATATGTTGCCAATGAGTGGTGAGTTAAGTGACCTGTCAGTCTGCAGCAGGAGCCCCAGTGGACTGAGCAGAAAGAGGGAAGACACGAGTTTGATATCCATACTGAGGCTTGAAATGGAGAAAATTGAAGAGAAGAGTGCAAATGAGTGTTTCTTGCCAGCTCAGCTAGGGGTAACAGCTCAGACCAGTTGGTATGGCGAGCGTTGACAAAGGCTCTAAGGTAGGCTTCAAGATCCTGGTTTACTCTCTCAGTTAGTCCATTGGTCTGATGATAGTAGTTAGAAGACAAAGAAACTGTGGTTCCAATCAACTTATAAAAGGCTCTCCAAAAGGCAGAGATGAACTGTGGACCTCTGTTAGAAACGATATTCACAGGAATGCCATGAAGTTGTACCACATGCAAGAGAAAAAGAGACGATAGTTCTTGGGCAGAAGGCAATTTGGTTAGGGGTACAAATGAGCCAGTCTGGAAAAGCGATCCACCACAACCCAGATAAGTGTATGGTGGTCATAAGGAGGAAGGCCCACAATGAAATCCATTGTTATGTGTGTCCATGGTTGTTTGGAAATGGACAATGGTTGGAGCAAGCCAGGAGGTAAGGATCGGGTAGTTTTGTTGACAGCACAAGTTGTGCAGGCTTTCACATAATCCTGAGCATCAGATTTAGGCCACCATACATGTCTGGAAAAAAATGCTTGAAAGTCCTAGTCGAGCCAAGATATCCTGAGAGTTTGCTATCATGAGCCCAAGCTAGCACAGGAGTGCGTAGGTTCAGAGGTACAACGAGGATATCAGAGGCCATGGGAGCTCCAGGAGGTTAACTAGACTGGGCACGTTGCAATCTTTGCAGAAGGGTGGTATTTAGTTGAGCAACCACACAGGAGGGGGTATGATATGTTCAATAGGAGCTTTAGAGGAGTCACTTTAGTGAGGGAACTGACGGGAAAGGACGTCCGCCTTATTATTCTTGGTCCCAGGAAGATAAGAGACCACAAAGTTAAAACAGGAAAAGAACAAAGCCCACCTGGCCTGTCGAGGATTGAGTCAATGAGCAGTATCTAGGTAAGTCAGATTCTTGTGGTCAGTGATAATCTGAATGGGATTGGTGGTGCCCTCTAACCAATGACGCCATTCAGTCATTATGGCTAAGAGTTCATGATTACCCACATCGTAGTTTCTCTCATTAGGAGTAAAGCGTTTAGAGAAAAAGGCTACAGGGTGTGACTTGGAAGTCAAAGGATCCCTTTGGGTTACAACTGCTCCAGCCCCTATCTCTGAGGCATCAGCCTCCAAAGTGAACTGTAGGTCAGGATCAGGATGGCGGAGCACAGGAGCTGAACAGAAGGCCTTTTTTTCAGAGAACATAAGGCATTTATGGCTTTGGGAGGCCAATGTTTACAGTCTTTGTTCCGTTTTGTCAATTCAGTGAGAGGAGCGACTGTTTGAGAAAAGTTCTTTATAAACTTGCGGTAATAATTGGAGAACCCCAAGAACTTCTGTAATTCTTTTAAAGAAGTAGGTTGAGGCCATTCTAGAACTGCAGTGAGTTTAGCAGGATCCATTGTAAAACCCTCCTTTGATATGACATAACCAAGGAGTTGGATCTGAACTTGATCAAACTCACATTTGTCTAGCTTGGCTACCAAAGAATTGTCTCTGAGACGTAGAAGCACCTGTCTCAAATGTCTATGATGCTCCTCTAAAGTTGAAGAGAAAACAAGGATGTCATCCAGATAGACGATGACAGTGCTGTTGAGGAGGTCACAGAAGACATCGTTGACAAATGCCTGGAAGACTGCTGGAGCGTTACACAGCCCAAAGGGCATTACAAGGTATTCATAATGCCCAGATCTTGTGTTGAAGGCGGTCTTCCATTCGTGGCCTGGAAAGATATGTATCAAATTGTATGCCCCACTTAAGTCCAACTTGGTGAAAAAGCGAGCATCCTGGAGCGAGTCATACAGTTCGGTGATCAATGGAATAGGATAGCGATTTTTGATTGTTATGTTGTTCAAGGCCCTGTAGTTGATGCAGGGTCTGATTCTACCATCCTTCTTACTGATAAAAAAGAAGCCTGCCCTAGCAGGAGAGGAGGAGGGGTGAATAAACCCTTTAGCTAAGTTGTGGGGCTCCGGGAAAGAGGTTGATCTTGCAGTCATAACGACGGTGGGGTGGCAGCACGTTGGCTGCTTTTTTCTCAAACACATCTGCAAAGTCTGCATATACTGAAGGAAGGTTTGAAGGAGTCTGTATACTGGCTATGGGAATACGAAGCAGAGGAGTGACTTTACAAGGCAGGGGTGGAAACAGGAGGTACCCCAGGAGGCCAGTTGTCCCTCAGCCCAGTCGAACTGTGGATTGTGTACCCGAAGCCAAGGGAGACCAAGGATGACAGGCTGTGCTGGGGAATGAATGACCTCGAATTGCAGCTGTTCGGTATGAAGGACTCACACGGTCAGGATCAGGGGTGTTGACTCAAAATGGATCAAGCCTGAACCAAGGGGGGTGCCATCCAGAGTAGGTATTTTGAGACAATGTATTTTCTGCAGAAGAGGCAAGCCAGCTTGAATCATGAAACAGTGATCCAGGAAGTTTCCAGCTGCCCCTGAATCAATGAAGGCTTCAGTGTGGACGGTATTCTGAAGGAAGGTAAGGGTAACAGGTACCAGGATCCGAGAGGAGTGAGGGGATTTAGTAGAGATCATGCTTAGAAGTACCCCTGTGTTATCCCCTAATCATTGGCTTTTCCCGTCCGAATGTCACAGTCCTTTAGTTGGTGGGTGTTAGATCCACAATAAAAGCATAGTCTCAGTCTCCTTCTTCTCTGTCTTTCAGACTCTGAAGGTTTAAAGGAGGAGAGATCCATGGGTTCCTCTACTGAGGTAACTGGAGCTGCTGAAGGGGTAGAGGATGCTGCCGAAACCGGGCGGACAGGAGGACGGGAGGGGAGGACCTTCCTTGTTCTGTCTCTCTCGGCTTGTCTCTCCTGAAAGCGAGAGTCCAGACTGATACAAAGTGCTATAAAATTATCCAAAGAAGTAGGAATATCACGATAAGCGAGTTCATCTTTGATGTGTTCATGCAGACCCCTCCTAAAGGCTGCCTTGAGGGCACTGCCATCCCAAGTGGTTTCAAGTGCCAAGGTGAGAAAGTCCATGGCAAATTGTGCCATAGTTCTATTGCCCTGGCACAGATCCAGGAGAGAATATTCTGCAGCAGAGGTACTGCCAGAAGTTCCAAACACAGAAGATAATGCAGAAATGAAATCATCAGCATCATGCAGGAGTGGAGCGTTCTGTTCCAAAAGAGGAGAGACTCAGGCTAGAGCCTTGTCTTTCAGCAAGGAAATGATAAAGGTGACCCTTGACTGGTGAAACTGAAAGGTGTAAGGATCATTGCGGAAGTGCAACCTGCATTTGTTAAGAAAACCCCTGCACTCAGTAGTACTGTACCTTCATACTTCTCAGGAAAATGTATCAGGGGTATACTTCCAGAAGCAGAGGAAGAAGTCACAGTACTTGGAGTAGAGACTGGCGGTGAGACAACTGGAGCGGTATTCCTCGCTGTAACTAGTAAGGAGAGTTGAGTGGTAATAGACTCTAGCTTGGAATCCATATTCTGCAACTGTGTGGTATGGGTTCCCATCATCTGTCCCTGAAGATAAACAGCTTGTGCCACCTCTTCTGGCTCCATGGCCCAAGTATAATGTAATAGAAGTGGAGGAATTGGCGCTAATATCTACCCAAAGCCAAGTACAGGAGGGGTCCCACTCTCGATGACCCCAAAGATAGACACAGAACAGATAAGGGGGTAGTACTGGCACTAAAGCTAGGGTATATCTGATGTAAGTGAATTAGAGAGTTTTACTCAAATACAATATTCTCAATCAACAGACTTCCACATACATTTAAAAGAATCAAATTTAATTAATAGCATACAGTTAATATAAATTTAAAATTAAAATTTAGACGTTGGCGGACAAAAAAAGATATAAAATATATGGTATATTCTATTACTGACCCAATGGTTATATCATGGAATTAAGCAAATACTAGGACTCTAAAGATGAGCTCGATTAAAGCAGATTACAGAAGAGTAAAAGGTAATGAGAAGTGTCCAATGGTGTAAATAGCAATAAATAGGTAGATATGGATTAAAACTATATAATACAGTATAATTTAACACAGTATAATAATGATCAAAGATTAAAATATATAAGATCCTGGACGTCCAGTCTAATAAATAAATAATAAGGCTGATAAAAAATGCTAATAATCGCTGATGAAAAATCGCTAATATTATAGGGATATTTAAAAGTCGCTTATAACAGGGATATTTAGGATCAAAAGAACACAACCACTAACAGCGTTATTAGTCAATGATAGCTGATGTGCACTATTTTTGAACTCTCATATGTAGACGATCATGCTCATCGAGTATTGGATCTGTCTTTTTTACATATGAGAGCGGTACCTTTAGCCTGTAGTAAATATTGGCTGTTTATTCAGGCCTTCCGTGTATGGTGGAGGATTCACAGTAGTGTGCTCTTGTCCAGGTAGGCAGCTTCAGCTGTTTAGGAGACTCTTCACTCTGTTGTCAGAGTTTGGGCTGGTGTTGGCACTGTGAGTGCTTCCTCTCGTAATTGCGTCCACCTACGTGAAGGGCAGACGTAGTAGCTGACGTTGCACAGCTGTTTTTGCGCTTGTCAGATTCTTTCTTCTTCTTTGTCAGATTTTCTTCCTTCTTCTTTCTTCTGCTTTCGCTAGATAGCTGTACACTAGGCCAGTCAGTAGTTGTATATAGCAAGTCACATCAAACTGAGCAAATAGTGAAAAAAACGTCTTGCTGTCTTTACTTAGCTTCAATAAGCTTAGGTGTGTAGGGATTTTTAGGAACAGTCTAAGTAGAAGAAATGATCTCCAGATCAGAAAAAGCACCAAGAGAGGGGGGAAATGCATTGATTGTGTTTTCTCTAAAAAGTGATCTGGAGATCATTTCTTCTACTTAGACTGTCTACGCAATTACAAGAGGAAGCACTCACAGTGCCAACACCAGCCCAAACCCTGACAACAGAGTGAAGAGTCTCCAAAACAGCTGAAGCTGCCTACCTGGACAAGAGCACACTACTGTGAATCCTCCACTATACACAGAAGTCCTGAATAAACAGACGATATTTATGCAAAAAAGACAGATCCAATACTCGATGAGCATGAATGTCTACATATGAGAGTTCAACAAAATTGCACATCAGCTATCATTGACTAATAACGCCTTTAGTGGTTGTATTCTTTTGATCCTAAATATATTTTTTATCAGCCTTATCCCTTATTATTTATTTATTAGACTGGACGTCCAGGATCCTATATATTATAATCTTTGATCATTATTATACTGTGTTAAATTATACTGTATTATATAGTTTTAATCCATATCTACCTATTTATTGCGATTTACACCATTGGACACTTCTCATTACCTTTTACTCTTCTGTAATCTGCATTAATCGAGCTCATCTTTAGAGTCCTAGGTATTTGCTTAATTCCATTTATTTGATATAACCATTGGGTCTGTAATAGAATATACCATATATTTTATATCTTTTTTAGTCCGCCAACGTCTGAATTTTAAATTTATATTAACTGTATACTATTAATTAAATTTGATTCATTTAAACGTATGTGGAAGTCTGTTGATTGAGAATATTGTATTTGAGTAAAACTCTCTAATTCACTTACATCAGATATACCCTAGCTTTAGCGCCAGTACTACCCCCTTATCTGTTCTAAGTATAATGTAATGCTTGTGGGATATTCCTCTATCAGACCGAACTCGGCCAGTAGTCTTGTTATCTCTGCGTCGAGCCGGAATGATAGGGAATAGCCCAGAGCAGAGAAAGTTAGCAAGAAGAGGAAGGCGGCACTCACCACAGGCTGGGCAGTCCCCAGCGGCAACAGCAGAGAAGTCCAAGGACAAACCACTAGAGTGGTCAGGCAGGTAGGATTTGGCAACAGAAAAGCAGTCCAAGGGCACACCACTAGAATGGTCAGGCAGGCAGGGTTCGGCGACAAATAGGCAATCCAGAACAACAGGGGATAAGAAGCAGAGTAGTCAGACAGGCAGGGTTCAGCAACAGTACATCAATCCAGTAGTTATGGGTTATAGCAGGCAGAGTAGTCAGGCAGGCAGGCTTCAGCAGCAGTGTATCAATCCAGTAGTTAAGGGTAATAGCAGGCAGAGTAGTCAGACAGGCAGGATTCATACACAAGTAGGCTTAAAATGAAAAAAACGATCTATCGCACCCAGGAGCACACAAGGTAACACCTATACTTGGGCAGTGATATATCGTTGTGCTGGGACTTACATAGGCGCAGGATTCGCACCAGGCATCCGGACCGGCATCAGATAGAGCGGAGCGTGCGGCGATGACGTCAGCGCCGCACGCATCCAGATCCGACACAACCCCTGGCAACGAGCAGGGAAAGAGACGCCGCGCCCCTAGCAACGGCTAGAGCGGCGTGACAATATGTATATATAACCCAGGGGAAGAATGGCCTCATAGTGATGGAAAGGTTAACGATTTTATATATATTTCATACATGATGAGTGCATCAAATGTTATCATTTTTTAACCAATAAATGGTCCAAAGTCCAGTTTTATGTTGAATCCCTTTGGGGATACCGTGTCCAGCATAAATATCCATCTGGACTCCAATTGTAATAACATCCTGGCACGATCACCCCCTCTCTTCTGGGGTGGGAACATGGTCAATTACCATGCTGCGCAGACTTGACAGATTGTGCCTATGTGTGATAAAATGCAGTGGCAGTGGGAGGTCAAATTCACCCTTCTTCAGTCCCTCTCTGATCGAGAATCTGTGGTTAGCCATTCTGTCTTTGAATAGGGTTGTCGTTTTACCCACGTAAAAAAGGGAACATGGGCAAATAAATATGTATATGACATAGGTGCTGCTGTATTTGAGACGGTACCGTATGGAATATCGCTTATTCTTGTGTGGGTGTTGAAAGGAATCTCCAATCTGCATGCTGTTGCAGGTCACACAATCTCCACATCTGAAGCACCCCATCCTCTTGGGTTGTAGCCATGATTCTTTCTGATAGCAGCTCTTGGGGGTCTGTTTTCACTAACAGATTGTGAATATTTCTTGCTCTCCTGTTTACCAGCCTTGCTGGTTTTTGTTTCCAGTTCGCAAGACTTTTATCCGTCCCCAGAATGTCCCATCTGTTGCGTACAGCTTGTTGTATGGTGGAGTGTATTGGAGTGAAGGTGGTTACAAGATTCAATTGTTGGTCTGTTGCTTTAGGCATCTCTTGATTGTAGAGAACCAACTTGTTCCTAGCAGCCATGATATCTTTTTCTGTCATAATTTATTTTTTCAAGTTTGTCACACATAGAGTCAAGCTGGGATTTAAGTAAATCTGGCTCAGAGTTGTTTCTTACTGCTCTAGTGAGTTGGAAGGAGATGACCCCCATTTTTTGGTGTCTAGGATAGTAGCTAGAAACTAGTAATAATGAATTTCTGTCTGTAATTTTTGAGTAATGTGAGGTACCAAACCTAATTACCTGGTCATGTCTTACTTAAAAGATATTCATGTATCACATGAATATCTTAAATCTTATGGGTATATCCCTCTGGTTCAAATTTTGTACCCAACTTTTGTGACTTTCAGGGCTGCCCCTCCATATGAGGAACAGATCGTCTATATATCTTGTGTATAACATTATAGTGGGATGTTGCAATGGTTTCATTATCTCATACCACAGCATATAAGTTTTAGCATATACTGGGGCCATATTTGACCCCATAGCTGTTCCAGCTATCTGAAGATAATAGAGATTTATATATATAAAATTATTATTATTATTATTATTATTATTATTATTATTATTATACTTTATTTATATTGTGCCAACAAATTCCGCAGCACTGGCCATGGGTACAATTGATACAATTATAAAATACTTATAAGCGACAAGACAAGAGGTGGCGTTGTAGATATGTGCAATTCGTTTCATCCGAATTTCAGCTGATTCGGATCAATCCGAATTTCTGAATCAGCAACATAATGAAACTACTAAAAACTAATAAATTAGTTAACGAATTTTCAGATCCCTTCATTATTTCAGATCCATTCATTATTCAGATTCATTCATTATTAGTTACAGATATTACCGTATTATCGGCCGGTGTTTTAAAATTTTCCCGGACCCATAAGAATGCAGCATCAGCTGTTTGATGTGTGCAGCACTCACTGCGCATGTGCGTGGCCCGACATCACATAATCAGCTGTACTAGTTGCATCAGAGGGTCAAGGATTTCTATAGGCAAGTTGCTTTTAGTGCGTATGTGCATAGGACACCCACTGCGCAAGCGCACACAACACCACCGCGCGTGGCCCAACTTTGCTGGATCAGCTGTTCAGAGGTTCGACGATGTCTACAGGCAAGTTGCCTTCAGTGCACATGCGCGCACAGCCTTACATTAAAAAAAAACACTGAGAACCTATGCGAAGCCAAAATTAGCAACATTTACAGCATAGAGGGGCCACAAAATGTAACGGTTGTCTAGACTCAGGGGGTACACAGGCTGGATCGTACACTACACAGTAAACATGATCAGCAAAAAATCCATAACATTTCTAGGCCAGCCTATGCACATGTACGAAGCGTCACTGAAAAATGCAGTTTGCTGATTGGCTGACAATGTCTTTTAATATTATACTTAAAATATTTGCTGATAGTGTTTACTGTGTAATATACTGTGTAGTGCAGGGTTCTTCAAACCACGGGTCGGGACCCATTAGTGGGTCGCAACACCATGTTTACTGGGTCGTGACATGTGTGTTGTATGAGAGTGTGTGTGTGTTGTGTGTGTGTGTGTGTATAAGAGTCTGTGTGTTATTACCTTTTACCACACTTTAAAGTTTGACTACAATCAGGAATAAAGTATGCACCCATTTTAGTTACTTTGCCAATAATTGCAGCTATCTTGTTGTATATTAATTCAGAAATATTTAGACCAAGCATAAAAATAGGGTCGTAAATGTATGTAGTATCATGACACTGGGTCTTGGGAAAAAAAGTCTGAAGAACCCTGGTGTAGTGTACGATCCAGCCTGTGTACCCCCTGAGTCTAGACAACCATTTAATATTGTTACCCATTTATGCTGCAAATGTTGCTAATTTTGGCTTCACAAAGGTTCTCTGTGGGTTTTTTTTATGTACGGTTGCACGTGCATGCGCACTGAAGGCAATTGCCTATAGAAATACTCGACCCTCTGGTCAGCTGATCCAGCAGATCATGCAAATCGGGCCGCGCACTCATGCATGGTGGGTGTTGTGTGCACATGTGCGGTGGGTGTCGTGCGCGCATGCGCACTGAAGGCAACTTGCCTATAGAAATCCTCGACCCTCTGATGCGACCGGTACAGTTGATTATAAGATGTCTGGCCGCGCATGCGCAGTGAGTGTCGCACACATCGAACAGCTGCATTCTAATGGGTCAGGGAAAATTTTAGAACACTGGCCGATAATGCTTTAATATCGGGGATCGCAAGGATTTAAAGCCCATAATGAATAACAGTCAGTTTCTGCAACTAAAAATAAATTAATCCGAATAACGAATGGATCCGAAAAATGAATTAACTTAACATAACGATTATGACAAAACAAAATGATTTATTTAACTAATAAAATCGAAACTAAACAATTTTTTTTGGTGTGCACGTGTCTACTGATTAGTGAGGACAGGTAGTGGGGAGCGGTGTTAATAAGGGCTTTGTAGGTTGGGGTGAGAATTTTTAATTTAATTCTGCTGTGAATGAGGAACCAGTGAAGGGACTCACAGAGAGGGGCAGCAGATACAGAGCGTCAGGAAAGGGGGATTAACCTGGCAGAGGCATTTAGGAATGGATAGAAGGGGTAGGGGAAGACGGCCAGTTAGTAGGTTATTGCAGTAGTCAAGTTGGGAAATTATCAGGGAATGGATTAGTTGCTTAATGGTGTCAGCGCTCAGAAACTGATGCATTTTGGAAATATTAGGTAGGTGGTTGCAGCAGGATGAAGAGATCAGTTGGATGTGGGGATGAAGGATGAATTGGAGTCAAGTGTAACGCCAAGGCAATGGGTTTGGGGTGATGCCGTCTACAGTGATAGAAATTTCAGAAATCTGAGTAGAGCTACAGGGGGGGATTAAAGGAGCTCACTCTTGGACATGTTAATGTTTAGATAGTTAAATACCAACCAGGAAGAAATGCCAGATAAGCAGTCACTGACATGAGAAAGGAGAGAGGGAGAGCGTGGAGGGGTAGATCGGAGTGTCATCAGCCTAGAGGTGATATTTGAAGTCACAGTGAAGAAGTATAAATAGAGAAGAGTAAAGGACTCAGGACAGAGCCTTGAGATACTCCAACAGACAGAGGCATTGAAGAGGAGGAGCCACCAGCAAATGACACAGAGAAGGCTGTATTAGAAAGATAAGAGTGGACCTAAGAGAGAGCTGTGTCACAGAAACTAAGAGAGCTGAGAGTCTGTAGGAGGTGGTGGTCAACAGTATCAATTGCAGCTGAGAGGTCAAGTAAGTTGAGTATAGAGTAGTGGCCATTACTTTTAGCAGAAAGAAGATCTTTAGTAACCTTGGCGAGGGCAGTTTCAGTTGAGTGTTGGGGCAGAAGTCAGATTGCAGGGGGTCAAGCAAGGAGCTGGATAACAGGAAGAGGGTTAGGGGGTCATAAACTAGATATTCCAGGAGTTTTGATGTTAGTGGAAGCATTGATATGGGGAGGTAGTTTACAGGACAATAAGGCTCAAGGGAGGGTTTTTCGAGTATGGGAGTGACTTTTACATGGTTTAAAGGAGATGGTAATGAACTGGTAGAAAGGGATAGGTTGAAGATGTGAGTAAGAATACAATTAAATAGTATGTGAAGCGCAATGTAATTAACCGCACTACCAGTAGTAAAAAACAAACAAACACTGGGCTATGTGACACAAATGAAATGCTTTCTATAAATGGATCAGTAGAAGCAAATGCTATAAAATATAAAATTTTAATATAACATAAAATGAGTTGTTCATCATGAAATACAGTTGAACACATAAGGATACATCATAAGTAAGATCCGGAATAAAGATCCAGTAGAAGATTGGAGGTTTGGAGGTAACAGAGAGAAGGGTGGAGGACCTGAGAGTTTGTTCCCGATAAAGTTAAGACGTAGATGGACAGAGGGATACAAGGACAGTATCACTGAAAGAACTTTAAGTAACGATCATCAGGATATCACTAAAGACTATGGGGTCAATTTATCATACGCCGGGCAGACATGACTCGCTGTAGCAAATCATGTCTGCCCAACATCGCTAAATGCTGACAGCATACGCTAATGAAATGCTTGTGCAATGATGCCCCTGCACATTCTAGCAGGGGGTGTCCCGATCGTATTGAATCTTATGACCGCTGTTTCTTAACTTATGTTTGCTGCGAGACGGAAACTACGGGCGTAGATAGCAGCATCCGCTGCTTATTAAATCTACCCCAATATGTCCAGCAGATAAACAATATGGCGACTTTTACAGACTACTTCATAGGTGACATAATTAGCCATTTTCTTTTCACGATATAGAGTACCATATATATGGTTTTTATTGTGAGATTGGATTTTATGTACTGAGACCTCCCTTAATTTAGTAGAATCTGTTTTGTAACTGTTTAAAATAAATCTAGTAACTAATTTTATCCTTTTTGTGATTTTGTTTTTTAAATGCAGATACTTTATTTTCTTTTTTATATGTAACTTGATACACAGTGCTTTATGAGCACCATCTTATTTGCTGAAATTTGAGATACAACAGGCAAAGCAGCTACTTCAAATGCCAAAATAAAGGTAAAGGAGTGATTTGAAAAGAATTAATTACACTACAGAAAGTAAAATAAATCATTGGGGAAAAAAATTAAAAGGGAAGAATTTTGCCGCTTACTGTCCCTTTAAATAAAAAACAATAAAATATTCTCAATCATATTTTTTATCTACATTTTGTGTTACTTAGTTCTAGCAATTGCCCACATTCCTATTAGATGTCTCATGAGGGAACATTATGCACCTCCTCAAGTGAATAAAGCTTCTCAAAGGAACACTAAAGTCACAATTACACTTTCATGATTCAGATAGAGCAGCAATTTTAGGCAACTTTCTAATTTACTTCTATTATCAATTTGTGCTAATTATTTTTCTATGCACACATTCTGAGGCACTAGCTCCTACTGAGCATGTGCAAGAATTCACTGTGTATAAGTATATGAATTTTGTGATTGGCTGATGGCTGTCACATGGTACAGTAGGAAGGGAAATGGTAACAATATTTTCTAAAACAAAGCACAAAAAAACTTACACCTAGATTTAGAGTTCTGCGTTAGCCTTAAAAAGCAGCGTTAAGGGGTCCTAACGCTGCGTTTTAACGCCCGCTGGTATTACGAGTTTGGCAGGTACAGGTGTACCGCTCACTTTTCTTCTGCGACTCGAGTCTACCGCAAATCCCCTTACGTCAATTGCGTATCCTATCTTTTTAATGGGATTTGCCTAACGCCGGTATTACGAGTCTTGGAAGAAGTGAGCGGTACAGCCTCTACCTCCAAGTCTCCTACCGCATAAAAAAGTCAGTAGTTAAGAGTTTTATGGGCTAACGCCGGAACATAAAGCTCTTAACTACAATGCTACAAAGTACACTAACACCCATAAACTACCTATGAACCCCTAAACCGAGGCCCCCTATAGTTATATTGTAGCAAAATTAGGGTTTATTTTATAGGTAAGTATTTAGTTTTAAATAGGATTAATTTATTTAATTATAGTAATTTTATTTTGTTTTATTTAAATTATATTTAATTTAGGGGGTGTTAGGGGTAGGGTTAGACTTAGGTTTATGGGTTAATAACTTTATTATAGTAGCGGCGACGTTGGGGGCGGCAGATTAGGGGTTAATAATTGTAGGTAGGTGGCGGCGACGTTAGGGAGGGCAGATTAGGGGTTCATAAAATTTATTATAGTGTTTGCCAGGCGGGAGTGCAGCGGTTTAGGGGTTAATACATTTATTATAGTGGCGGCGATGTCCGGTCGGCAGATTAGGGGTTAATAAGTGTAGGTAGGTGGCGGCGATGTTGGGGGGGGACAGATTAGAGGTTAATAAATATAATATAGGTGTCAGCGATGTTAGGGACAGCAGATTAGGGGTTCATAGCTATAATGTAGGTGGCGGCGGTGTCCGGAGCAGCAGATTAGGGGTTAATAATATAATGTAGGCGTCAGCGATAGTGGGGGGGCAGATTAGAGGTTAATAATTGTAAGGTTAGGGGTGTTTAGACTCGGGGTTCATGTTAGGGTGTTAGGTGTAGACTTAGAGTTTCCCCATAGGAAACCATGGGGCTGCGTTAGGAGCTGAACGCTGCTTTTTTGCAGGTGTTAGTTTTTTTTTCAGCCAGCTCAGCCCCATTGTATCCTATGGGGAAATCGTGCACGAGCACGTTTTTCCAGCTTACCGCTACCGTAAGCAACGCTGGTATTGAGGGTTGAAGTGGAGCTAAATTTGGCTCAACGCTCCCTTTTCTGAGCCTAACGCAGCCATTCAGAAAACTCGTAATACCAGCATTGTCTTAAGTGTGCGCTGGAAAAAAAAGGCTCGTTAGCAACGCAGGTCTTTACCGACAAAACTCCAAATCTAGCCATTAATTTTTAAAATGTGCAGTAAGTGCTGCCGCATTATCTTTTTACTGTGCATTTGTGTATTAGACAATGCTACTGTAGTTAATGGGTCCTTTACTCTAAGCCATTGGAATCCACTAGACGGTAATATTTGTACAACTACTCAAATTCACTATAGGATATAACAGGAAATGTATAAGAAGCATTTGTTTCACAGGGTTTTCAAATGGGTGTTTGCAGTACTTAACGGAAACACTTAGGGCTAAATTACCAGTGGCGCTCTATCGTTTGCACGTGAGTTAAATTCCGCCCATAAGTTAAAATAAATGTGAAAGCATGAGCGCGAATAGCGCTTTAGGCTAGAATGGTTATTGTAACTTCAGAGCTCTAGTTAACTATTATGTAAATCAAAAAAGTGTCACAAAACAAATCAAAAATACTTTTAAAAGATCAGTTACACTCATAACACTATCTAATAACAATTCTATAAAAAATATTAAATAAAAAAGTAATAAGGGCTCAAAGATATGAGATGTCAGGTGTTTTACATAGGGATCCATAGGAACACATGTCTAAATATATGTATGTATATAGATATATGCACGTATTTCTATACAAATGTATATCTGTATTTATATGTGTATTTATATGTGTGTATATAGATATATATGCATGTATTTCTATACATATGTATATGTGTATTTATATGTGTATTTATATGTGTGTATATAGATATATATGCATGTATTTCTATACATATGTATATGTGTATTTATATGTGTATTTATATGTTTGTATATAGATATATATGCATGTATTTCTATACATATGTATATGTGTATATACAGTAGATATATATGCACGTATTTCTATACATATGTATATCTGTATTTATATGTGTATTTATATGTGTGTATATAGATATATATTCACGTATTTCTATACATATGTATATCTGTATTTATATGTGTATTTATATGTTTGTATACAGATATATATGCATGTATTTCTATACATAAGTATATGTGTATATACAGTAGATATATATACACGTATTTCTATACATATGTATATGTGTATTTATATGTGTGTATATAGATATATATATGCACGTATTTCTATACATATTTATATATACAGTAGATATATATGCACGTATTTCTTTACATATGTCTATATGTATTTATATGTGTATTTATATGTGTGTCTATAGATATATATGCACGCATTTCTATACATATGTATATATTTATTTATATGTGTTTTTATATGTGTATATATAGATATATATATGCACATATTTCTATACATATGTATATATGTATTTATATGTGTATTTATATGTGTGTATATAGATATATATGCATGTATTTCTATACACATGTATATATGTATTTATATATCTATATATCTACATATCTGCATCTCCATTTACAACTTTTTTTCTGCCATATCCAGATTCCTGGACTCCAGTTTCTATCTGGATCAGCTGATCAGAGGGTCGAGAATTGCCTTCAGTGCCCATGCGCGCGCTGCCGTACATTAAAAAAAAAAACACCCGAGAACCTATGTGAAGCCAAAATTAGCAACATTTACAGCATAGAGGGGCCACGAAATGTAATGGTTGTTTAGACTCAGGGGGTACACAGACTCGATCGTACACTACACAGTATACTACACAGTAAACACGATCAGCGAAACATCCATAACATTTCTAGACCAGCCTATGCGCATGCGCGAAGCGTCACTAAAAAATGCAGTTTGCTGATTGGCTGACAATGTCTTTTAATATTATACTTCAAATATTTGCTGATCATGTTTACTGTGTAGTATACTGTGTAGTGTATGAGCCACCCTGTGAACCCCCTGAGTCTAGACAACCGTTATATTTTGTGGCCCCTCTATGCTGTAAATGTTGCTAATTTTAGATTCACATAGGTTCTCTGTGGGGTTTTTTAATGTGCAGCAGCGCGCGCGCATGCGCACTCAAAGCAATTGCCAATAGAAATCCTCGACCCTCTGATCAGCTGATCATGCAAAGTCGGGCCACACTTGAATGCGCAGTTGGTGTCGTGTGCGTTGGGTGTCGTGTGCTCCTGTGCACTGAAGGCAACTTGCCTATAGAAATCCTCGACCCTCAGATGTAACTGGTACAGCTGATTATGCGATGTCGGGCAGTGATTGACGCACACATCGAACAGCTGACGCTGCATTCTTATGGGTCTGGGAAAATTTTAGAACACCGTCCGATAATGCGGTAATATCGGCGATTGCAAGGATTTAAAGCCCAAAGTGAATAACAGTCAGTTTCTGCAACTAATAATGAATGAATCCGAATAACAAATGGATCTGAATAACAAATGGATCCGAAAAATGAAATAATTTATCAAAACAATTATGACAAAACGAAATTATTTATATAATGAATCAAAACAAAACAAAACAACATTTTTTGATGTGCACATGTCTATTGATTAGTGAGGACAGGTAGTGGGGAGCGGCGTTAATAAGGGCTTTGTAGGTCAGGGTGAGAATTTTGAATTTAAATTCTTCTGTGAATGGGGAACCAGTGAAGGGACTCACAGAGAGGTGCAGCTGATACAGAGTGGTGGGAGAGGGGGAATAGCCTGGCAGAGGCATTTAGGATTGAAAGGGGGAAGAGAAGAATACTAGTTAGTAGGTTATTGTAGTAGTCAAGTTGGGAAATTACCAGTGAGTGGATTAGTTGCTTAATTGTGTCAGTGCTCAGAAACTGACACATTTTGAAATATTACATAGGTGGTTGTGGCAGGATGAAGAGATCAATTGGATGTGGGGGGGATGAAGGAGAGATTGGAGTCAAGTGTAGCTCCAAGGCAGCAGGTTTAGGGTGATGCCCTCTACAGTTATAGAAATGTCAGAAATCAGAGTAGAGCTACAGGGGGGATTAGGAGCTCAGTCTTGGACATGTTAACGTTTAGATGGTGAGAGGCCATTCATGAAGAAATGCCAGATAAGCAGTCACTGATGTGAGAAAGGACAGAGGGTGAGCGGAGGGGTAGAGAGGTAGATCTGAGTGTCATCAGCATAGAGGTGATACGTGAAGCCACAGCTATTGAAAAGTTTACCCAGTAAAGAAGTATAAATGGAGATGAGTAGAGGACCCAGGATAGAGCCTTGAGATACTCCAACAGACAGAGGCAATGAAGAGGAGTCGCCTTAAAATGACACAGAAAAGGACCTATTAGAAAGATAAGAGTGGACCCAAGAGAGAGCTGCATCACAGATGGGAGCTGAGTGGTCAAATAAGATGAGTATAGGATAGCGGCCATTACTTTTAGCAGAAAGAAGATCATTAGTAACCTTGGTGAGGGCAGTTTCAGTTGAGTGTTGGAGATGAAAGTCAGATTGCAGGGGGTCAAGCAAGGAGCTGGAAGACAGGAAGAGGGTTAGGGGGTCATAAACTAGATTTTCCAGGAGTTTTGATGTTAGTGGAAGCAGTGATATGGGGAGGTAGTTTGCCGGAGCATAAGGCTCAAGGGAGGGTTTTTTGAGTATGGGAGTGACCTTTGCATAATTTAAAGAAGATGGTAATTAACTGGTAGAAAGGGATAGGTTGAAGATGTGAGTAAGAATGTGAATCGCAATGTAATTATCCGCAGTAGTAAAAAAAAAACACTGGACTCCCAATCAGTTTTAAAAGTAAGAACCTGTGAAAGATAAAAAAAAGTAATGATAATACTGCGCCAAACAAGGTATGTGGCACCAATAAAATGCTTTCTAAAAAGAGATCAGTAGAAGCAAATGATATTAAATATCAAATTTAATATAACATAAAATGAATCGTTCATCATAAAATACAGTTGAACACATGACAAGGGTACATCATAAATGTGCATCAATGAGACAAAAAGAGAAAGGGCGCCTCCTAGTGTAGCCAATATAGAACTGGACAGATATAATCAGATATAAATTTTATACTCACAAATTGTGAAGGCAAAGATAATGTCAAGGTAAACGCTCTGGGAACTCAGCAGTGTCCCAGTTGACTGTGCACCAGATGGCAGGGCAGCTCCTCCTGTTAAATTGTTATGGCAATCTGTAGAAATGGAAGATATATAGAGGGCGACTCCTAGTGCAGATCAATTAGCTTTAAATTCTCCCACTAACATCTCCCCTTGGAAGAATACTCACACAATGGGAAGCACACTATAGTGCTAATGCAGCCTGCTGGGTATATTGCAGTGGCCCAGCGCACATATACACTCTGGTAATGAACAGTTCCAAGGTTTTTTTGCAGGATGTTCCAATAAAACAATAGGAGACTTCAATGGATAAAAGGAACTTTATAAAAATCAATGAATCATATAAAAACAGTCAGTAAAACACGCTACGCGTTTCTCAGAGTTAACCACTCTGTTTCCTCAGGCAAGTAAATAAATGTGCATCAGTAAGATCTGGTAAAAAGATCCGGTAGAAGAACGGTGGTTTGGAGGTAACAGAGAGAAGAAGGGCGGAGGACCTGAGATAGTTTGTTCCCGATGAGGTTAAACCATAGAGGTCTGCGACAGGAACATCAGTATCACTTAAAGAACTGTAAGGAAGGTACCTTATGATCATCAGGATATCACTAAAGACACTGGGGTCAATTTATCAAATGCTGGCTGGACATGATTCGCTGTAGCAAATCATCGCTAAATGCCGACAACATACACTGACGCCATTTAACATTGCACAAGCATTTCTAGAGAAATGCTTGTGCAGTGCCGCCCCCTGCACTTTTGTGGCCAAACGGCCTCTAGGGGGTGTCAATCATCCCGATCGTATTGTATCAGGATGATTTAAGTCCGCAACCTAAAAGGCGACCGTTGATTTTCAAGTTAAATTTCAGGCGAGCCTAAAAAGATGCAGCATCTGCTGCTTAATAAATCTACCCCTATATGTCCGGATAAACAATATGGTGACTTTTACAGACTATTTCATAGTTGACATAATTAGCCATTTTCTTTTTACAATATAGAGTACCATATATATGGTTTTTATTAGTGAGATAGGATTTTATGTACTGAGAGACCTACCTTAATTTAGTAGATCTCATTTAAGTCTGTTTTATAACTGTTTACAATAAATCTAGTAATTTTGTAACTTAGTTTTTCAATACATTTACTTTATTTTCTGATTATATGTAACTTGATACACAGTGCTTTATGAGCCCCATCTTATTTGCTGAGATTTGAGATACAACAGGCAAAGTAGCTACTTCAAATGCCAAAATAAAGGTAAAGGAGTGATTTGAAAACAATTAATTACACTACAGAAAGTAAAATAAATAATTGGAAAAAAAACTTAAAAGGGGAGAATTCTGCCGCTCACTGTCCCTTTAAATAAAAAAACAAAAAATAAAATATTCTCAATCATATTTTTAATCTACATTTTTTGTTACTTAGTTCTAGCAATTGTCCACATTCCTATAAGAAGTCTCACGAGGAAATATTATGCACCTCCTCAAGGGAATAAAGCTTCTTAAAGGAACAGTAAAGTCAAAATTAAACTTTCATGATTCAGATAGAGCAGCAATTTTAAGCAACTTTCTAATTTACTTCTATTATTAATTTGTGCTAATTATTTTTCTATGCACACATTCTGAGGAACTAGCTCCTACTGAGCATGTGCAAGAATTCACTGTGTATAAGTATATGAATTTTGTGATTGGCTGATGGCTGTCACATGGTACAGTGGGAAGGGAAATGGAAACAATCTTTGAAATTTCTAAAAAAAAAAACAAAAAAAAAAACTACTTATAATTTGAACAGTAAGTGCTGCCGCATTATCTTTTTACTGTGCATTTGACAGTGGAGGGCCCTCTAGTGGGACTGTAACTAAACTAAGGGTTAACAGATTAGAAGTCTGGAGTTTGCAGGGAAGATGTTGTTACTTTGTTGCAATATGAGGGGCGGAGAGTGTGCTTACCTTTATAGGTCCATGCTGCAGTGGTCCCGGCCTCTTTTCCTGCTTCCAGACTTCGAGAGGATTTTCTGTCTTGAGATGGAGCGTGCAAGGAGAACTTCAGCTAGGCCCAGGAGGTTCAGGGAGGAAGAATCTGGTCCAGCCGATGTCCGGAGGCCAGCAGGAGAGAGCAGGGACAGTTCTGAGGAGGTTGTACCGCCTACCCCCCAAACTAGGTCCCCAGTATCCCATATTGTTGGTGCAAGGGTTGGAAAGGGGAAAGGGCCCAGCAAGGCCCAAAAATGTTACATCTGCCCCTAGTTATAATGCTAAGGCACTTCCAGGGCCCAGCAGGGCTGAATCTGAAGGGAGGGGGATTGGCTCAGGCGGGGCTGCGGCACTTCCAGGGCCCAGTAGGGCCGAATTGGATGGGAGTGGGGCCTGTACGGGCCTTGCTACGACTACGAGGGTATTAAACATGCCTGCGCAACACGTTGGGGCCATCGCCGCCCCACAGGAGCTACTGGAGGATTCCGGCCTAGCTCGTTTGGCTGCACTGCCCCCAGATACCATCACGGCCCTTCTGGCGCTGGCCCGGTCATTGTCGCCCCATGCGGTGGGGGCAGGGCCTGTTCCAGAGGGCCGTGGTCGCGTGGAGGATAGCTCAGGATATTCACCTGCGGTAAGGGCACGTAGGCCCGGTCCGGGACACGCCTCCGTCGATGACGCGTCACGTACGTCGTCATCGTCAGACGTGGACTCGGAACGAGGCAGAGGGCGGTGCAGGACACGCAGCAGGAGCGTCTTCACTCACGGAGCCCCCAGTAAGTTGGGGAGGCTCCGGGGCGAGGATGTGGCTCCAGGGAGGTCACCGGGTGGGCCAGAGGACAGCAAGGTGTTCTTGAGTGGCAGGGTGGAGGTCCCGGTAGGCTCGCAGCAGGCACATAGTGTGGGGCTAGGCCCAGGCAGCATCACTCAGCAGCGGCAGCTAGGGGGACTCAATACAGGAAGCAGTGGGGGCGCGGCTGCGCAGAGATCAATTGAGTCTGTGAGTGGATGGCAACACTTGGGGCAGAACGCTGGTGTGAATGTGGCGCAGGTGTCTGGGGCTCCAGTAGCTGTGACTCATACGGGGTGCAGTATGGGTTGGCACAAGGGGGTGGCATAGTCACTACCAGCCAGATAGGGCTGACAACTGCACCAATTATGTCAGTAGGAGGTCAGGCAAGCGCAGTTCCCATAAGTCAGCAAGGGCTGGCATCCATTTCAATGACCCAGGGGATTATTGGGGCAGGAGCAGGTCCAAGCGATCCCTTAAGGGGTGTGGGGGTTCAAGCTGGGAATGTGGATTGGCAGAGGGTGGTCTCCACGGCGTTGGGAGTTAACTTGGGGGGTAGCTGGGGAGTGAGTGACAGGGGGGGGCTCACTGGGGCTCCATCCTTTTCCCAGAGTACTCCCCATCTTTCTGTTTTTTCCCAGGCATCTATGGCGGCCAGTGCTTCCAGTGGCACAGGGAGGGCCGGTGCATCGCAACCGCAAGTGGAAACCCATCAGGCGCAAGGCTCAACGGCAGCACAAGTGGAGGCGCCATCAACTTCAGCAACAACAGGGCAGCAAGCAGGAATGGGTGAGCCTTTATTTCTTATACACACACACGCTGATTTGGGTACTTCATCTAGTGGGTCTGACTCAGAAAGTGGAAAAGCATTAGGTCTAGTGGGTAAGGGCCAACAGCGTATGTTTCGGATGATTAAAAAGATGTTTGCTGCGCAGGAGAAGGCGAAGGTTGGGGGGGTTGAGATGCCGGTTGTGCTGGAAAACAATCAGTTAGCGACGTTGGGCGGAGGGCCACCTGCTCTCCCTATGTCATGGAAAGTGGCCATGCAAGGAGACACCTACCCTTGTTTGGTACACTCCCTCTATGGACACTTAAAAAACAAAGGTTATCAAGAAGATCCAGGAGGGGAGATATGTGAATATTTTCGAATTATCGGCGGAGGCGTATAGGGAAAAAGAGAAGGCTGAGGACGGTACTGGCCCTAAAAGGGTCAGACGTCTGGAAACGTTTGAGGAGTGGCAGAAGTGTTTTAGGGTATTGGCCGCTTGCTATGTGGATAGGTGGCCGGCCCAGGGTCATAACTTGTTTAAGTATGCCGATACTATTCAGGACATTCATGAGCGCTTCAAGGAAGGAGCTTGGAGAGATTATGATATGGCCTTTAGGAGGAAAATGGTGGGAAACCCACTACTGCATTTTGGCACGCAGGAAATGCACCTGTGGTCAAAGTTGCTGGCGGATAGATCTCCATCTCCACCTGCGGGCAGTAGGTCAAGGAGTGGGAGGTCAGTGCAGAGGGCAAAGAAACGAGGCAGGGAATGCTGGAAGTTTCAAGACAAGCAGTGTGACAGGGGGGCAAGTTGCTCCTTTCGTCACATCTGTAAGTTCTGTGGCGGCCCACACTCTGGGATCGATTGCGCAAAGCGCAAAGAGAATGGGGGTGACAAGGGGGCCCCCAGAGGAGGGCTTGGAGGAAAGGGCCCCAACGCCTCTTAAGGCGGGGGCCATCATCCCGTGGCTGGCGCGCTATCCTGACAGGGATGCGGCTGGGGTGCTACGGGAGGGGCTGACCCAGGGTTTCAAGATTCCAGTACAGCAGTTTGTACAGGGGTCAACGGTGCATCGCAACCTTAAGTCGGCATACGAATTCCCAGAGGTAGTGCGAGAGAAGCTGCGGAAGTGGCTTTGGGGAGGGTGGTAGGCCCATTTTTGCGCCAACCTTTCCCTCATATGGTGGTCTCCCCGCTGGGGGTGGTCCCCAAAAAAGAATCTGGGAAATATAGACTGATACACCACCTTTCATACCCGAAAGGGGCATCAGTGAATGATGCGATAGATGTGGCAATGAGCTCGGTACACTATCAATCATTTGATGAAGCGGTGGAGCTAGTTAAGGCTGCAGGAAGAGGGGCGATGTTGGCAAAACTGGATATAGAATCCGCATTCCGGTTGCTCCCTCTGCACCCGTCTGCCTTCAAGCTGATGGGCTTGAAGTTTGATGGGGGATTTTACGTGGACAGATGCCTGCCCATGGGCTGCTCTTTGTCCTGCGCTTTATTCGAATGTTTTAGCTCCTTTTTACACTGGGTGGTGCAGGAGTCAGCAGGCATGGCTAGGATTGCCCATTATCTGGATGATTTCCTGCTGATAAGCCGTGCGGGGTCTAGGGAATGCGAGCACCTAATGAGGGTTATGCGGGCAGTGACAGCGGAATTTGGAGTTCCGCTAGCCGAAGAGAAGACACAAGGCCCATGTACCTGCTTAACTTTTTTGGGAATTGAAATCGACACAGTGACAGCGGAATGTCGGCTTCCCCAGGATAAAGTTGCTAAGCTGCTGGCAGTAGTCAGGGTTGTTGCGGGTTTGTTTAGCATTTCCTTGAAACAATTGCAATCCCTATTTGGCCTGCTAAATTTTGCCGGAAGGGCAATACCAATGGGGCGCGTCTTCAATAGGAAACTTGAAGAGCAGCTAAAAGGACAGGGGGCGAAAGCAAAGGTGTTTAGAGTCACTCGCGAAATGAGGGACGATCTCAGAGTTTGGGAAGAGTTCCTATCTTATTTCAATGGAGTCTGCCTATGGCGGAGAGAACCATTGTCAACCCTTGCGCTGCACCTGTTTACTGATGCAGCGGGGGGCTTTGGCTACGGGGCGTACCTAGATGGAGAATGGAGTGCGGGTGCGTGGCCTGTATCGTGGGTAGAAAATGGACTCACTAAGAATTTGACGCTATTGGAATTATTTCCAATTGTCGTGGCTGTAGAATTGTGGGGGCAAAAGCTAGCAAACAGAGAGGTGGTGTTTTGGTCAGACAACATGAGCGTGGTGTATGCCATTAAAAGGTTGTCCGCTTCTTCGCCAGTGGTGGTCAGGTACCTGAGGCACCTGGTACTACGTTGCTTGCGGCTTAATGTGGTGTTCACTGCACACCACGTGCCCGGGGTAAACAATAGCTTGGCGGATGCGTTGTCTAGATTCAAGTGGGAGGAATTTAGGAGGTTGTCTCCGAGGGCGGCAGCCTGTGGTCTAACTTGCCCATTGTTTCTTTGGCAGCTAGCGACAAGTGGGCATCAATCATTCAGTTAGTGAAGGTGTCCTTAGCTCCTAAGACCTGGACGGCATATGAGGCTCATTGGAAAGCTTGGGTGGCATTCTGCGCTGAGAAGGGCTATGGGCTTCAAAAAGCCGATCAGGTACATGTGTTGGAATGGCTGGGGTGCTTGAAGGAGAAAGGGTTGTCTAGACCAGCGGCACAGAGCCGCATGGCGGCAGTGGCGTTTTTTAGTAAAACCTTGGCGGTACCGGAGTTCTCAAACTCCTTTTTGGTGAGGCAGGTGTTGAAAGGATGGGGCAGGTCTGAGCCCAAGACGGTGGATAAAAGGGAACCTATCACGCTTCAGCGCTTGAAGCTACTGGTAGGGGCGCTCGAGGGCGTTTGCACTGGCGCTTATGAGGTGTTGTTGTTTAGGGCAGCGTTTGCGCTGGCTTTTGTGGGTGCTTTGAGAGTGGGCGAGCTAGTATCCTCGGCGAGAGTTAATGGAAAAAGTGGGGTTCAAGTGGAACATGTGAGATGGGCGGAAGGAAGTCTGTTACTTTTCATTCCGCGGTCGAAGACTGATCAGGTGGCCAGAGGGGTCTGGCTTCCTTTAAATAGCATTGACATACTGGAATGTTGCCCAGTAGTTAATGTTGGGAATTACATGCGGATGCGGCCGCTGTTTTTGGTGCACGAGGATTCGTCTGCCTTGTCCATTTTTCAGTTTAGAAAGGTGCTTGCTGTGGCGGCTGTCGCATGCGGTTTGGATCCAGCCAGGATCGCTTCACATTCCTTCAGGATTGGGGCGGCGACTAGCGCTGTCTCCAAGGGGGTGCACGTTGGAGAGGTTAAGCATCTGGGTCGTTGGAGATCAAATCGCTACAAGCTGTACGTGAGGCCTTTAAAGCATAGGGTTTGATAGGACACAAAGAAAAGAGGGGCTAGGGAGAATGGTCTAGCCGGGGGTCTTTTGCATGTCGTTGACTTCAATATAGTTCTGTGTTTCCTGTGCTGAGTTTGTCCACATTCTGTTGTTTTTAGGTAAGGGCAAGGCACCGGTGCGCATTTGGATTGTGGGGCACTCATTTGTGCATTGGGCTGCTATCAGGGCTCTACGCTCCCCAGGAGGCCAGCAGTTGGGCTTTGCGGCATCGAGGGCCAGTGTTCGCTGGCTCGGCCAGCGAGGCTTATCTTGGAACGACCTACCCTCCCTTTTGCAGGATGCCTACAGGAGATGGGGTTTGCCAAAAGTGGTGGTTCTGCATGTAGGGGGGAACGACCTGGGCTCTGTACCTGCCTTAGACCTGATCAGATGTATGGTCTCTGATGTGAAGTGGATGTGTGCTTGGCTGCAGGGTGTCAAAGTGGGATGGTCATTTGTGGTCGCACGACTGCAGTGGAGATTTATGGTGTCGCAGAGAGCGGCCTATAATGTGAGAAAAAAAGTGAACAGGGAGTTGGGAAGAGCGGTCATGGCAGCGTCAGGATTTGTGATCAGGCATGAGAACATTACGGCTGACAGGAAAGAACTATATCGCCCAGATGGCGTGCATTTGACAGACGAGGGGCTGGATATATTCATTGCAGACATTAGAAGAGCATTGTTGGCTCAAATTTAAAACTAAAAAAAAAAAAAATTGGATAGGTTAATGCAAGTTTGTTTAACAATCTTGTGGTTGGGGTCTGTTATGTCGGTTGGGTTGGCGGCAAGAGCTTCAATTAGTCCTCTTGTGGCGGTCGGTCATAGCCCTGGAGCGAGCAGTCCAAATGATGAGTGAATGCCTTGGGGTAATGGGGAGGGGTGACGCCCGCTAGGTGCCGGCCTAGGGGTTCCCCTTCTCAAAGTATGGCCGAAGAGCTCAAATATTACACCCATTCTATGCTAATGAGCGCCAGCAATCCGTGCTACGCTGTAGGTACCGTATGGGGCTTTGACCGGCTGTTGGTAGGGGATAGTTAGTTAGGGATATATGCCGCCAAGAGTTATGGAACTTTTACAAAGTTCAAGTTAAAGTTGCCTATGAAACTATAGAATAGTTTCAGAAAGTTTTACGTTTTAATAAACGTGACCGTGACCGGTCTTTTCCCAACTCAGTTGTTGTGTCTTTCTTTTGGGGGGGAGGGGGGTTGTTATGTTAAAAACTGAATGACGTATTAAGAGGTTTAACCCTTATGACAGTGGAGGGCCCTCTAGTGGGACTGTAACTAAACTAAGGGTTAACAGATTAGAAGTCTGGAGTTTGCAGGGAAGATGTTGTTACTTTGTTGCAATATGAGGGGCGGAGAATGTGCTTATCTTTATAGGTCCATGCTGCAGTGGTCCCGGCCTCTTTTCCTGCTTCCAGACTTCGAGAGGATTTTCCCCGCCCACCCGTCCCTGTGGAAGTAGTGGTTGGCGGCAGGTAAGTTAATGGTGGCAGTGAGTTAGGGTCCTTCCCCTGGCCTGGGTTGGTTTAGTTGAATTAGCCCTGTAAGCCCAAGTTGTAATTTAGTCCACCACCCTTTAGCAGCGGGTTGTATGACAAGCTGGTGGGGGTCGCTCTTCTGGGTTGGTGGAGGTGCCCCAGCTGGCGGTCGGTTATAGCCCTGGAGCGAGCAGTCCGAATGATGAGTGACGGACTTGGGGTAATGGGGAGGGGTGACGCCCGCTAGGTGCCGGCCTAGGGGTTCCCCTCCTCAAAGTATGGCCGAAGAGCTCAAATATTTCACCCATTCTATGCTAATGAGCGTCAGCAATCCGTACTACGCTGTAGGTACCGTATGGGGCTTTGACCGGCTGTTGGTAGGGGATAGTTAGTTAGGGATATATGCCGCCAAGAGTTATGGAACGTTTACAAAGTTCAAGTTAAAGTTGCCTATGAAACTATAGAATAGTTTCGTAAAGTTTTACGTTTTAATAAACGTGACCGTGACCGGTCTTTTCCCAACTCAGTTGTTGTGCCTTTCTTTGGGGGGAGGGGGGTTGTTATGTTAAAAACTGAATGACGTATTAAGAGGTTTAACCCTTATGTGTAGTAGACAATGCTACTGTAGTTAATGGGTCCTTTACTCTAAGCCATTGGAATCCACTAGACGGTAATACTGTATTTGTATTTGTACAACTGCTCAAATTCACTATAGGATAAAACAGGAAATGTATAAGAAGCATTTTTTTTTATAATATTTTTATTGAGGTGAAAGACACTACATGACATTTAGGCAATAATTTGCAGGACATGTAAATACAAGGGTAAATTACATCAATACTGGAAAAAGAATAAAATAAAAATAGAATAATGAAATAACATTGACATCCACAAAATCTCCAGATAAGGTCATGTCACAAAAGAAAAACAAGTATTATCTAAGCATACAAAGTCCACCTCATGTTTTCTAATATGGTGAGTCCCCATTAGAAAAGAGTAAAATAACAACATAAAGTTTACCGCTATAAGAATATGGAGGCCACTCTTGGACCCCCTAGGATATTAGTTGGACATATCAGGGGTACTGGGGAGAAGGGAAAACAACAAAGTAGGCCACTCTTGGGCCCAAAATATGGTTAAGGAACTTAAATAACCGACACTTAATTATGGGAAGTTTCTAAAACAGGAACCGTCTGCTATTGAGCTGCTTGTAAGGATAGCTCCCAGGAACTACCTCTCCTTAATCAATATAAAGTTACAGGGAGGGCTGCATAGGAAGAAGGATGCATGTCTAATGAGAGTCTGCACAACTTACACTTCAAGGGGTGAAGTAACTAATGTTCCACTAGCAGAGAACTACTTGCCATCAACATCTGATGCAGAGACCTGGTAGCTAAATAAATTAGTATACTTGTACCATTGTCTGTCCAGGGAACTAGCAAGGAGTATTAAGGAAGGGGAAAACAAAAGAGTTATATCTACTTATGGGGGAAATTAAATATACTTTGAACATTATCTGAGAACTATTTGAACAATATGGTCTCCATTATAGTAGCATCAGAAAGGGGGGAAGACATAAGAGCCATAGGACAAATATATTAATACAGGGGACGTTAAATACACATCTGAACATTAGGCAAGTCGGGATTGGCTACTGCATAGCTCATTGAGAAGGGATGAGCATTAGTCACGCAATGAATAATGGTAAACTAACAAACAGATGCGTACTGTCTCATAAACATTCAAACTAACCAGAGGCAGGGGAAATATTAGGAGAGACAGACTAATCCCCCATTCTAAAGCAATACAAACATTTCCAGGAACTGTTACATTACACTCTACATTTCACTGTCTTAGCATTCTACCCATCAGTAGTATCTGAGAACGGGGCATATCAGTTCATAGAATGCAATCCACAAGCGGCCCATAGTTCAATGAGACAGCGTTTAAGAAGCATTTGTTTCACAGGATTTTCAAATATTTGCAGTACTGAACGGAAACACTTAAAGGGACAGTTAACTCAAAAATGTTCTCCCCTTTAATTTGTTCCCAATGATCTACTTTACCTGCTGGAGTGTATTAACCCCTTAATGACAAGGCCGTTTTTCAATTTCCTTCCCTTAAGGACCTGGGCTATTTTTACATTTCTGCGGTGTTTGTGTTTAGCTGTAATTTTCCTTACTCATTTACTGTACCCACACATATTATATACCGTTTTTCTCGCCATTAAATGGACTTTCTTTTGCAAGTTATAGGGCAATAAGTACAAGTAGCACTTTGCTATTTCCAAACCATTTGTTTTCAAAATTAGCGCTAGTTACATTGTAACACTGATATCTGTCAGGTATCCCTGAATAACCCTTCACATGTGTATATTTTATTTTAGTAGACAACCCAAAGTATTAATCTAGGCCCATTTTGGTATATTTCATGCCACCATTTCACCGCCAAATGCGATCAAATAAAAAAAATTGTTCGCAATGAACAACCCCATCGTTGGGCCACAGAGTGGCTCTCTGCATCAACAACTTTGCAACCCTATTTCTGCAGTGTCCCACTCGTGGGGCATGCAGAAATAGCGCAATCTTGCTATTTTGAGTGAGATCGCGGCAGAGATGGTCGTTAACGGATTAAATAGTTTACAAGTATTTCCATTACCATTATATTGGCATTTGAAATAGTTTATTCAGCCTGTGGTATCCCCACCCATCCTGAAAGTTTTTGGCCTCCAGACCAAGCTGTATTAACACAGCCAGTAGAAGAAATTACACTCCCAGTGGGTTATAGAAGAGATAAGGTAATAAAATGATAATTTTCCATTGTTCTCTCCATGTATTGGTGATTGGTTTATGGACAGATATAAGATAAAGAAGCAGGTATATGTACACAATGTGATAAAGTAATGAGATCTGATTATACCTACAAGCTCAACCCATTTTATTAGGTTGTGGTTTCAAAACACAAAATTAGCTAATTCATATACACAAATAAGCCTTAAAAAAGCAAAGCTCATACATTTTATACTCTGCATCTGGTAAAAAAAGTCATTGGAAACACATTAAGGGAAACACAATTTTATAGTATACTGTCCCTTTAAGGCTAAATTACCAGTGGCTCTCTATCGTTTGCAGGTGAGTTAAATTCCGCCCCCTATTATAAGTTAAAATAAATGCAAACGCGGGAGCGTGAATAGCGAATTACGCTAGAATAGTTATCGTGACTTCAGAGTTCTTGTCAAAACAGTGCCACAAAACACATCAAAAATACTTTTAAAGAAAAAGGCCCGGATGACAAACTGGAGGGAGGGCACCTGTGACCCCACTTCCCCCCCCCCCCAGGAGTGGATTATTCCAGGTGGGTGGGGTTGGGGAGCATTGATAAGATCCAGTACTGGAAGTGAGGTCACAGGTGCCCTTTCCGGAGCAGCACGGTAGGAGGTGTGTCCCGCCCTCCCTCCCTGAATGTTGAATTGTGTGGTGTCGCAGCACAGGCGGAAGTGCTTGCTAGTTTCTGTTGAGGCTTATGCCTAATGGAATATGGTGGCAGTTATGGAGGTGTAAGCAAAGGAAAGTGAGGAACGCCCAGCCCGGGAAGGGGTGGGGCTTATGAGAAAATAAGAGCAAGCACTGAGGTGGATTGTAAATGATGTTGAAAAGTTAAGTTAAAAATGTTAATTTATTTGTTTGTTTAATAAATAAGCTGCGGCCTTTTCTCTCCCAATCAGGTGTTGTGTATTTATTGGTCAAGGAACGAGTATTGGGAAAATGTGGGGTCAAAGATCAGTTACACTCATAATAACCGTATTTAATAAAAATGATTTAAAAAAAATATTGAATAAAAAAAGTTATAAGGGCTCAAATATGAGATGTGAGCTGTTTTACATAGGGATCCATAGGAACACATGTATATATATATACAGCATATATGTACTGTATGTATATAGATATATATGCATGTATTTCTATACATATGTATATCTGTATTTATATGTGTATTTATGTGTGTATATATATGTATATATGTATTTATATGTGTGTGTATATATATGTATATCTGTATTTATATGTATATTTATGTGTGTATATATATGTATATATGTATTTATATGTGTGTGTATATATATGTATATCTGTATTTATATGTATATTTATGTGTGTATATATATGTATATCTGTATTTATATGTATGTATATAGTTATATATGCATGTATTTCTATATACATGTATATCTGTATTTATATGTATATTTATGTGTGTGTATATATATGTATTTATATGTGTGTATATATAGGTATATCTGTATTTATATGTGTATTTATATGTATATTTATGTGTGTGTATATATATGTATATCTGTATTTATATGTATATTTATGTGTGTGTATATATATGTATATCTGTATTTATATGTGTATTTATATGTTTGTATATATATATATATATATATAGATATATATCTATGCAATCTGCTGTACTATTTGACTACATAATACTTCTGAAGTAACGGTTACTGTAGGTGGACTTGCATTTAAATTAAGACTCAAGGCAAATACATCCGACTTAACCCCAAAAGGAAGGAGTAAGCCAGAGAGACTATAGGGGATTCTGCAGGACCCAGAACCCTTGTCCTACAACATTATACACAGTGATTGTGTGAGCAGTGCATGAAAACATTTCTGTACCTAGCAGGCCCCCTATGACGTTGAGAGGGAAGGTTTGAATAAACACCTAAAGAGGGAGGAATTCTTTCACCATACCCAGGCTGCATTGAAGCGAATATTGGAACTGCGGTACACGGGACCAGCTTTTTAAAGACACATCATACTTACCTCATTCGATTGAGGTAACATCTAGTAAGTGGGCACTTTACTACTTATGTGTGGATACTAACGAAAGGACTTTGCATCAAACGCACAGTGACTTTATTTTCACCTGACCCAGACTGTCGTCCTTTGAATTATTGTTTTTTTTTAACTGAAGAAAGCTTGAAAAGGACATTGATTTGATTGTATTTTGTGGGATACAAGTGTTTATTTCTATACCATCAGGTTGCATTAATCTAGATCGAGCTTCAGATACTTATTAGTTAATAAATAGCCACTGCTCCCACTTGGTTCACCTTAGCTTCACCATATTTGGAAGGACAATTAGAGAGTTTACCGATTCTACCTGCAATCATATTTGCAGACTTTTAAGGGATTTAACTTTAAGGGCTGAGGCAGCATCCCTTGGTTTGCTACTATGTACTTTCTAACTAAATAGTCACCATCACAATAGGTTCATCCAATTGAGACAAAGGGAAACCTATTGGATTTTCAGATTTCAGACTTTATTTCCAATGGAGCTAAATGAAGTTATAGACTCTGCCGCCTTGGTTTAAGTGTCTGTGAGTGTTATAGGTATTGGGACCATTACATAGATTGCATCTGTACGTTTTTATATCTTGCTAATTAGATAATCTGTTAGAGAGATATATATGTTTTATACATTGTTGGTCCCTCCCCTTTTCCCATTAGATATACGTTTTGTACACCTTAGTTTTTTGTTCGCCCATGTTGCTGTAATAAGAATGGGGTTCTTGACAATAATCATCATCATTATTATTTATTTATTTTTATATTGCTCATATCTTTTCTGATACATTTCTTTTAATTATAGCAGCACATGTATTTGCAGGTGGTGTCCTCACACACACATATATACAGGTAGCCCTCAGTTTACGCCAGGGTTAGGTTCCAGAAGGAATGGTTGTAAATCGAAACCGTTGTAAATTGAAACCCAGTTTATAATGTAAGTCAATGGGAAGTGAGGGAGATAGGTTCCAGGCCCCTCTCAAAATTGTCATAAGTAACACCTAATACATTATTTTTAAGGCTTTGAAATGAAGACTTTAAATGCTAAACAGCATTATAAACCTAATAAAATAATCACACAACACAGAAAATATAGTTAAACTAAGTTAAATGAACAAAAACATTTGCTAAACAGCATTATAAACCTTATAAAATAATCACACAACACAGACTTCACTTGCATTTTTCTGCAAACAATTATTTCTATGCATTCCAATCTGGACTGATTTATAGACAGGAAGATCTTGTTCCTTTGAAATCTGCTCGATAGCTCAGGTCTGGTTAAACTGATTAATTTTACCTTGCTTGGCTTTGCTGCAACACAAGCGGACAGCTCCACCTACTGGCTATTTTAATAAATGCACTGCTTCTCAATGCTTTTCAATAGCAGTCACAAGACTGGAAAAAAAGGTTGTTATTCTGAATCGTTGTAAAACGAGGGCTACCTGTATATATAAATACCCAGGTCATTTATTGTTATTATGAACATCTCATACTAAACTTAGGTTTATTAACCAACACATTTTTGGTGTGCATAAGAAAAGTTGACAATTCACTGTTCAGGGTTTAATTCTCTAATTCTACATTTACATATTTACATACATTATTATTGTCACATATAAATAAAATACCACTAATAGGTATTTTACACATTATGGGTACACTTTTTAGGTGACATGGATGCATATTTTGAATACAATCATGCATCAGTACACAAATATTGTTTTTTCTAGAGAGAAGATTCTTAATGTTGTTATTTAATATCACGATGGTCTATAGTAGCTATTTATGATCACATTACAAATATAAGTTTATCTATATATAAGTAGCTTTCACTTTGGCACAAATCTGTATTGCACTATCACACACTTCTATCGTTATTTTTATAACACTGATCATATATGTATTCACGAAGAATGAGGTTAGTTTAGGTCGCCTCTCGGCACCAACATACACAGCTTTCAATAAGCAAGGTTTTAAAGCTCCTTCATATAAAACTATGTCACATATAGGAATCCTCACATAGTGAGAAACACAGCACTGAGTTGCGATAAAAATATGGGCAATGAGTGTATTATACTCTAAGATCCTGTAAAAATATGGGCAATGAGTGTTACATTGATAATCCTAGCGCTGGATACAATTAAAACTGCAATTTTAACTATACATTGATTATACCACATAATATTAAGAATGTAGGTATTTCACTGACGTAAACATCGTCAACATTAGTTATAACTTATCACGTAATGATAGGCGGAGTCCCCCGTAGCTTCTATCACTAGAACAACTCCCCATTCATATGATTGGTTACAAAAGTGGGTGATGGCGTCGACGCCATGATGGTATTCCGATGAACAGGCCTCACGATTTTAGCTAAAAAGGCCTGTATGAATATCGCCTTTGACGTAATTTGATTGACATTGGTATTTACCAATCAGGGTGAAGTATTTGGGCCCGTTGATCACATGAATGTTTGGTAAAGACAGTGTGAAATATGCTTAATGTTTAAACATTGTGAACGCTCCATTTTTTATATATATTGAGGACGCTGCAAGCACCTTATTTGTGCACTACAAACAAATAAATAAATATAGGTTACAACTTTAATAAACATTGATGCAGCAAGGTGGGTGTGTAAAAACGAAGGGTCCCCATTGGTTAGGAGATTTGTTAGGAGAGGGGAGGGATTATTAGACCGGTTGGTAGGGTAGTCCTATTTAAGGACAGAGAAAAATCTGTTAAACATGCCTGATGAAACAGTTTTTACTGAGAAACGCGTTGCATTGCTTCTCCACACTTGCTCAAGTTTTGACTGGCACAAATATGAGTGGTTTTTTAAACAGGTTTTAAATAAAACTATTTTATGTTTTTTAAAAACTCTCAGTGTTCAGTATCTCTTGGAGCTACGCTACCTATAGGGTACTAATCCCTTATCCTGGTCTCCTGTGTGTACACCTAGTCAGCTGGTGTGGACTGCTGGTCTGCTGGTATCCTGCACCTTGGAGCTACGCTACCTATAGGGTACTAATCCCTTATCCTGGTCTCCTGTGTGTACACCTAGTCAGCTGGTGTGGACTGCTGGTCTGCTGGTATCCTGCACCTTGGAGCTACGCTACCTATAGGGTACTAATCCCTTATCCTGGTCTCCTGTGTGTACACCTAGTCAGCTGGTGTGCACTCCTGGTCTGCTGGTATCCTGCACCTTGGAGCTGCCTCTCGGGAAGTGATCAGCTAGCTGGACTGCTGCAGAAATCCAGCCTGTCTCTATGGGCATGATCGAATGCCTTTTTTACAAGTACCCTGCACATATTTCCTGCTTTGATCTCCTAAGATGCATCATTGATCTGCACCATTGGCGCCTCTTGCTATGTGCTTTTTCTACAATAGATTTCCTTCTTCTGAATGAAGTTAGAGAGCTGTCTACAAACAACCTCCATACTACACCTGCATTTGTGGGACTTTGCCTTTGCTGGAAATTTGAACATTAAGTATATTTAAGTAATATCTCTGTCGGCTATATTTCCACTTATTGTGGGATGATGGGACATTAATACTTTGTACCCACACGATTTTGTTCTCTTCCAGATATATTTATATTATATATATTGTTACATTCATTGCTACAGAGTTAATCTGATTTTCAAGTTCTATATCATTGTAACATTTTATATTATTTTGTATGTTATTGAGCGCCTCCTAGAGGATTTCATTCAGCATATTTTTATGCTTGCATAGATATCTTTGGTTTCACATTATACCATTCTTTCTATACATTTATTTTAACTATATTGGGCATTGGATATTCTTGGGTGGGGACCCAATTATTGTCTTATGTCCAGGTATTGGGCTGCCTATTTATAGCTACTTGATATCACTTTATTTGCCTCTGGGTTATACACTTAGTGCTGATTTTACTTTCTCTTGATATATATATATATATATATATATGCATGTGTTTCTATATATATGTATATCTGTATTTATATGTATATTTATGTGTGTATATATATATGTATATATGTATTTATATGTGTGTATATATATGTATATATGTATTTATATGTGTGTATATATATGTATATATGTATTTATATGTGTGTATATATATGTATATATGTATTTATATATTTATGTGTGTATATATATGTATATATGTATTTATATGTGTGTATATATATGTATATATGTATTTATATGTGTGTATATATATGTATATATGTATTTATATGTATATTTATGTGTGTATATATATGTATATATGTATTTATATGTGTGTATATATATGTATATATGTATTTATATGTGTGTATATATATGTATATATGTATTTATATGTATATTTATGTGTGTATATATATGTATATATGTATTTATATGTGTGTATATATATGTATATATGTATTTATATGTGTTTATATATGTATTTATATGTGTTTATATATGTATTTATATGTGTGAATATATATATATATATATATATATATATACATGCATTTCTATATATATGTATATATATGTGTGTGTGTGTGTGTATTTATTGACATATATACACATATAAATATAGAAATACATACAGTATATCTCATTTAAATTCTGCGCTCATGTTTGCGTAAACTTGCGGGTGTTATTTTTTTGTTCAAAGCGAGGCTCCATTAAAATTTATGGGGGAATACGATCCTGCGTTTGCAACTTCGCAAAGTGTTTTTTTCTGGTGTAGATTGCGATTGTGAGAGTTCAACATTTTCACTTGCAACCTATAATACATGTGCAACTGGGCGCGCAATCAGTGGCGGCTCGTGGGTTATTAATATGGGGGTTCACAATACATGAACTGGGGTTAAATACCACCTAGCAAATATTTTATCATTGGTTTCAACTATAGCAGTGGTGATACAGGGTTATTTTACATTTTAAAATGTTTTACCACATTCTTTATCTATAAAACTTATGTCAAGTTCTCTTTACCAATGTCAGCTAAAGGGGGAGCGTCAGGGCTACTTGCTTCCTTACGTAGTTTGTAGGTGAAGAAAATGAACCCCCAAACCTTCTCTTTGATTTGCATAAACCTTTGTAGGAGGATAGAGATCTAGTAATGTCAGACGTATAAGGACGACTGCTAAGAAAATGCTTTATTTGGAAATAGGACAGTCAGGGGTTAAAAGAGGGACCTATCAGAGGCGGAGCGTGCGGGCGTGCTGAATGGCCGCACCTAACTAGAGCTCCTGAAGTGGCGTCGACGGGGCTCTCTCTTACCCCACAAAAGACAGTCAGAGATGCCTGAATTAGACCTCTGAATACCTGTGGAGGGCCCGGAGGCCCTCTAATCACAATTCCGGAGACTTTATATCAAAGGAGGAGGTTGATATTATTACCGCGGCATAGGCCGCGTTTGAAGCCGGGACCTAAAGTTGGGGGCGTAGTGGCGCATCACAACTGATCACAACCGATATCCGGAAAGGGTAATTATCTGCTACAAAACGGAGTCCCTGTGAACATTACACACGATACCCAAGTAAGAGGCTATATTTACATGAAGTTTGGGACATGCTTTTAACAGTCACATTAACACGCATCTGACACACTATGCCATAAGCAGGGATTTAGTGCAAAAGGCCCCATGCACTTTCTTTAGCAAGTATCTCATTAAAATAAAGGGGCAAAAGAAACTTATGTGAAACACCCTGCAGACCACTGTTCAACCCCTTTCACATTGAGATTGTCACTAACTATACATCCTCCATTATTTTTCACGCTTTCTGCTACAAGGACAATCTACTTTGTTAAGCAACTATACCTACTCAGAAATCCCTGCATGTTTGCTGACATGGCACAACGCAGAGTCAACAAAACTGAAAATAACTTAAAATCCAGTATGGGGTCTGGCCCTGTCACTGCCTTTTTTAAAAGCACAGAGAATAAAAAGAAGAAGGCAGACCAACCTCAGATAGATAGCGAAGATGATGAAATATCAGATAATCCAGACACTATGCATACCCCTGTGTCTCCCTCTGGCTCACATCTGCAACCAGAAGACGGCCCAGTCACATTAAAGGCAATGGAAGCTCTTATCAATCAGGTTAAGTCCTGCATCAAAACTGAGTGTGCTGAGCTGAAAAAAGATATTAACGAGCTGGGCCAGAGGGTGGAAACTCTAGAAGGAGACAGAGAAGGGATTATCAAAGAAATATCGGTCATGTCACACGCCATGGAAGATCAACAGTCACAGATATCGGATTTAGAAAACAAGATAGACGATATTGAGAGCAGGACACGGAGAAATAATCTCTGCATACGCGGAGTACCGGAGTCGGTAAAGAGTGAAGACATAATGGAACACTTGCAAAATTTATTCCAATCACTGGCTATTTCAGATCAAAGAGTAATTGACTTAATACCAATTGAGAGGGCCCACAGATCTCTACGGCCCAAACCCAGTGACAATCAACCTCCGAGGGATATTATTGTGTGCTTTTCAAGTTATAGAGACAGAGAAAAAATATTTCAGATGGCACGCACTCAGCCCACTTTCTCATTTATGGGCGCGAAAATTCAAATTTACCAAGATCTCTCTACCAGAACACTACTACTTAGGAAGGAATTTGCTCACTTCACTACCCACCTGCGATCTCTCAAAATTCCTTACAGATGGGGTTTCCCTGTATCGATACAAATCATAAAGAATGGAAGGCGTTATGAATGTTCCTCAACAGGGGATATTGCTGACTTTTGCCAACTTCTCGACATCCCGGCCCCTGAGACAACGCAGCCTCCGTCATCCAAACTTCCTACACTCCCGCCAAAGCCCCAGAGAAGACTTTGGTCTGAAGTCATCAGCAAACAGCGCATTAAAAAGCCCTGTATTGATAATACCAGCAAAGGAACTCTTGCAGAAATTATAACCAGCTGAACCTGATCATTGGAGGTCGTGAGTATATGGGTTCAGGCATCTCCTAACGGGTGGTATTTATTGTCCACTCACACTGACTCTGTGTGCTACAGACTTCTCTCAGTCATGAAAAAAAGACAATCTCTAAAAATGATATTATATACTGTTTAAAGTATCTTTGGGTCTTGGTATATAAACACCCCTGATTACCCAAGAGGGCCCCGTCGGGCCACATTTTTCCTCCTTTTGTTTCTCTCTCTAGTTCTTACTTTACCTTAACCTCTCTCTCTCTCTACACATCCTACCTGGAAAGATTCTCCCTCCCCTACCCATCTTCTCCCTCTCGCTTCTCCCTCTGTTCTTTTCTACACGTTAGGCAATTAGCAATTATTGTTGTTATTTGGTCAAAAATACTGTTTAAAGGTATTTCATTTTTGTTTGTTGAAATTTATTTGTTGAATTGTTGTTGTTTTTTTATTCTATTTTTTCAGCTCTCAGGATACAACACATTGTATTAGACCATTAGGATTACTTGCTGTTAGCATCTTCAAAGTCATAGTATTATGTCAGAGCATCCTCAGACTAGTCAGTTCATACTTTCCACTCAAAATGTTAAAGGTTTTCTCTCCCCACAGAAGCGCTCAATAGCCTTTCATGATTTTTACAAAAAAAACATCGATATTATAATGATACAAGAGACACATTTTAAAAAACCAACGAACCCACTCTCTCAAGGCTCTATTATGATCAACACTTTTTATGTTCAGGCCCGACAAGACATAATGGAGTCTGTATATCATTTAGGAAAGGTTCCTCCTTTGAATTATTAAACAAACACTTAGACAGGGAGGGTCGCTTTTTAATCATAGTAGGGCTGTACTTTGGCAGGCCTATTACTCTAGTTAATGTATATGCTCCCAACTGCCCTAAGCCCTCCTTTTTTCGCACAGTGATTAACCACATTATAGACATTTCAAAAGGCCCAATACTCCTCAGTGGAGACCTAAATGTCCCTGTTAACCCCATGTTAGACACATCTCAGGGCAAGTCTTATATTAGGAACTCCCAGATCAGATCCAACTGGCGAGCAATAAGCACTCTCCCTCTCTTTGACACTTGGAGAACCACTCATCCAAACACCAAAGACTTCACTTTTTTCTCAAATCCCCAGCGCTCCTACACCCGTCTTGATTATATTTTTTGCGAACAGCAGATGCTTACCTCACTTATAGATTTGAGGCTTCACCACACCTCCTGGTCAGACCATAGCATGGTTTGTACCACGTTTTTGTGGTCCACTAAACCACGACACCAACACTGTTGGAAACTAAATTACCAAATTCTATTAGACCCCTTGATAACCACTGATCTGGCCGAAAAAACTTCAGAATTCTTCTCCTTTAATAACCCCACTGCTACCTCAGCTATTAATAACTGGGAAGCATATAAATGTTATATAAGAGGGGTGATTATGGGCCATACACACAGACAGCGCAAGCAACGTTCAGCTATGTTTGATTCTTTATCAACTGAGTTTAAGGCCTGCGAAGATGCACTAAAGGGTAACCCCAAATCAACATTATTGCTGCAAAAATCACAACAAGCTAGGGAAGACTTAAATCATTATTTAATTAAGAATGCACATATGAGGGCGCTTACATCCAAATCCAAATTTTTTGTCGAAAACAATAAAGCGGGGCGCCTTTTGGCGAGATCCTTGAAGAAGAAGAGATATAAAACCCACATATCTAAAATTACAGACTCCAAAGATGTCACCCACTCTGATAACGCAGCAATTGTTGATCAATTTGCAGAATACTACACCTCACTATATAACCTCCCGAGCACACATTTGGAAGATAAGCATAATAGTATACAAACATACTTGGAAAAGGCCCTGCTTCCAATATTATCTGACTCCGATAGAGCAGCACTAGACACACCATTTTCACTGCAGGAGGTCCTGTTAGCCATAAGAGATCTCCCACAGGGCAAAGCCCCCGGCCCAGACGGCTTTACTCCCAAATATTACCACCTTTTCAAATCCCTCCTGGGTCCTCATTTGCTAGAAATGTACAATTCCTTTGACCAATGTACGCACCTTCCGCCCACGCTCCTGGAAGCCACAATCTCCATAATGCCTAAACCAGGTAAACCCCCAGATAAAGTTACTAATTACCGTCCTATATCCCTAATAAATGTAGATATCAAATTATACGCTAAGCTACTGGCAGTGAGAATCAGTAAATATTTACCGTCCCTAGTACATGTTGACCAGGTAGGCTTTATCCCGGGTAGGGAGGCTAAGGAGAACACCATCCGAGTTTTACATACCCTATTCTCGGCTACAAACTCTAACTCGCCCTTAGTCCTTCTCTCCACGGATGCCGAGAAAGCCTTTGACAGGGTGGACTGGGATTTTCTCTGGTCCGCTCTGTCAAGGTTTGGATTCTCCCAAGTAATGATCTCACGTGTTAAAGCCCTATATAGTAACCCCTCGGCATATATTAACGCGAACAACACCCTTTCGCAAAAGATAATGATAAATAACGGCACGCGGCAGGGATGCCCCCTTTCACCCTTGTTATTTGCCCTAGCGGTAGAGGCGCTTGCCACCAGGATACGGAGTAACCCTCTTATACAGGGGGTCTCTTTTGGAGAGCTCCATCAGAAATGTCTGCTATATGCGGACGACATCATATTCACATTGAGCTCCCCCTCTACGTCCCTAGGAGGGGCCTTGAAGAACTGGAGGAGTATAGAAGAGTCTCCAACTTTTCAATCAATATGGAAAAATCGATGATACTCCCAGTACACTTAAATGCAGAAGACATATATTACATTAAAACCCATACCTCTTTTCAGTTAACTTCAAAAATTAAATACTTAGGAATTGATATTTCCCCTACTCATACAGAATTATTCAATCTTAATTATGTCCCCCTTCAAAACTGATAAGTCATTAGAGTCCTGGCATAAACAAGGCCACCTTTCATGGATGGGACGCATAAATGCATTAAAAATGAACATCCTTCCCAAATTCCTTTACTTATTTCAAGTCCTTCCCCTAGATCTCCCCATACAATACCTACTGAAACAACAGAGAAAATTTGACCGATTTATTTGGTCACATAAAAGACCCAGAGTAAACAGAAACACGCTGTTCCTTAACAGAGCAGATGGGGGGCTCGGATCCCCCAATCTGGTTAACTACTACAAGGCGACTCATCTGGCACGAATAGTTGCCTGGAAACGCTCGCTGACAAGCAAACCCTGGGTGCAGATAGAATCCTTTTTAGCGGGGAGGTTAGACTTGGGAGAACAGTGCTGGATCCCACATAAATCGAGGTCCCCCGACATAGGGAGTAATTACTATACAATCGCCACGTTGCGTATATGGGACAAATCCCTAGTAGAAGATAGATTGTTATCAACGCCATTATCTCCTCTTACTCCACTGCTCAATAACCCCCTTCTGCTACAAAACCATACCATCCCGACACCGCGTATTGCTGGAGCCCCCTCCAACGTGCCAATACACATGCTGATACATAATGGCCTGATGCGCCCGCAGGCTGAGGTAAGCCAATTAATAGGTTCCCCGTTCCACTTATGGTTTCCATACTTGCAGGCTAGACACGCCATTTTTTCTAGTCCACACAGAGCAAACTTAATCAGGGCACTGACCCCATTTGAAGCATTATGTACAACCCCCTCCATGACTAAAGCACATATCTCTATAATTTATAAGCTTCTAAACGGATCCTTCCCCACTAAGAGACCTGCATATATCAACAAGTGGGAGAGGGAGCTAGATATAACATTGACAGATGAGCAATGGGGCCGTATTTTTATTGAAACCAAAAAGTCGTCCCTATCATTAACTTTGGTAGAAACAAATTTTAAGTTGCTCTCCAGGTGGTATCTTACCCCACACAGGATACACAGTATTTTTCCTAACTCCTCTCCCCTGTGTTGGAGACATTGTGGTGAAGTCGGTACGCTCTCTCATATATGGTGTAAGTGCCCTCATATTAAGCCATATTGGCACAGTATAAACGCACAAGTTGACAAGATAATAGGTAGGTCCCTGGATCTTTCCCCTAGCCTGATCCTATTAAATAACTTCCCAGTTGTAGCCTGTCTGTATTGGAAAAAATTGCTACATGTCATGCTTAATTGCGCTAGACGCCTTATACCAAGATTTTGGAAAAAAGCAGAAATACCATCATATGGAATGTGGGTTAAAGAAGTGAAACATGTACTTGAACTTGAAAAAATACATTACACATATATAGGTAAGCAAAATTTTATTGCTGATGTGATATTCCTCTGGGAGCAGGGCGTATGAACCTAACACAAATGCTTTGATTCAAATTATATGGTCCATTGTCTTCTATCTTATTGTTTCTGTAACATTTTCTGTTGATCCAGTCTGGAAGTTTGCTATAGCTGGTAACAATTTGCAAAGTTGTGATTCTATGTGTTATTCCTGATTTAATTGTATTTGCTGTTCGTTCCCGCCTACAGGCGTATTTATACACTGTATAAGACATATTTCTGTTTCTGTTTCTTTTCCTTAAATTTGTTTGAAAACAATAAAAAGATATATTGGAAAAAAAAGAGGGACCTATCTTCTTTTTCATTTCCACAAATGGTTTTACAGAGGTACCTGATAAAAAGGTTAGAGTAGGGATGGAAGATGCCCGTCCTTGAACAATATGAAGCTACTTATAATGTTGGTTTAGAAAAAAATGTGTTATTCAACAATGGGGTAAGGAGAGAGAGATCTGAAGAAAGACGCCTACACTTCCTGCTACTACCTCTATATAATATCTCCCATAACCTGCTCTTTACCTCAAAATAACCCCAAACAAAATATTACTTGGCCTGCCCTAGACTCAAAAGCCCCTCCTTTAATTTACTCATCCAGGGCTGACTTTAAACTGTCTCCTAATTCTATCCCACACTGCCAAGATTCCTGAAACAGTCTGTATATTGGTAAGGTATGGGGGCCTATTGGCTTTAGAAAGCCAGCATAGATTGCTGATAAGTGGAAGCTACATAAATCCATTTCTAATTGGACCCCTGCCTTAGTGCTTAGGTCATGATGCAAATCTATAATTATTGTAAAATGATCTGCATTGCTGTGTTTTGAAGATAAGGTGCTCTGACTCTAGGTCCACCTTTCTCCCTACCAGCTTACATTGTGGCTGCAGTAGGTCCACCCCTGACCTCTCCTCTCACTTGCTCCGACTCAGTTTCGCCCTGACCAGACTCCTCCTCCCACACGCCATCATCACGTACCCTCACGTGGCTCTCACTGTGCGATTAAGAAGGTTAGGGCCTGGGTTGGGGGCAGCGCTGCAGGCACTTAGAAATAAGTGCAAAGGGCTTGAAGACTTCTATCTATTGCACGTGCGGTGCAATAAATAGAAGTAAAAACGTAAATTTATAAAAATAATTACAGAATTGGACTAGAACATTTTTGGCTAAAAAAATATAATTTTTACAGTAGTGGCTATTGGAAAAATTATATTTATTCAGCCAAAAAGTTATTTTTTTTCTTCTCTCAGATGGTTCACGTGCACCTGTGGTCCTATAGAGGAGCCTCCACTGCGTGCAATGGTAAAAAAAAAAAAAAAAAATTTAGCGTGGATAAAGCACTTGCGGGAGCACAAATTTGCACTCCACTCATAATTTAGGCCAAACTATAAAAGCTAAAAAACTGGCTAAAGCTATTGAAAGGGAGATTTTTATATAAATGTAACCAAATAACTCATTAGTTACTAGGGTGAGAGGGGAGGATCAAACTCAATATTTCTGTAGGAACAACAAAGCTAAGGAAAATTTTAAGGACAGTAACCCCCCTCTCTTTATAACTAGATACAACTCGAACTATCCTGAGATCAACAGAATTTTATTAAAACACTGGCCTATACTGACAAATTATTCCACACTCAAGAAAAATTATTGGAGCCAAACCCAAAGTTGTCTACAGAAGAGCTCCTAGCCTCAAGACTCTCTTGGCACCCAGTAAAATAGTGAGAGATAAACCTAAACTACAACCTAGCTTTCTAGATGGGGCCAGGCTTAGACATCAAATATCTAAGTGTGGCAAGAAACAATGTGGAATGTGTTTTTATATTTCACACCGCGAATCCACTTTCACGTCACATACGACTGGTGAATTGTTCAGTATTAAAAACTATATGACTTGCGAATCTTCCTTTGTGGTCCATTTGCTGAATTGCGTCTGTGGGGCCCAATATGTGGGCTGCACTTGTCGCAAAGTGAAAAAGAGATGGGGCGAACACTCTACTAATATTAAAAATAAGTCCAAGTCCCACAGCATCTCGAGACATTGTCTAATTGCTCATGGGACACTACAAAAACCTATGAAAATTTTGTCCATTGAACATGTATCTAGAGTCCAAGCTAATGCTTTTATGACCCTTAAGAGACGTGAATCCTACTGGATCACGAAACTACAGACTCTTCAGCCTAATGGTCTGAATGAAAATCTTGATTTGGCAGCTTTTAGTTAAACTCATAAAAGACTTCTTTGTTGTCTCCATATCTGTACCGTCCACATTCGGGGACAGCGTTTAGGCTGAGATACTAGTCAAATTAGTTGCTTATCCTTAGGTGAATTCTGTCTTCACCCTCACTCACTGTAGATCATTAACACAAATCACATTGTATTACTTTTGTGTTAGCTATACTTAAGATGATTCAATTCATAATATTTTTACTATTTTAGTTACACAATTATAGATGTCCAAATTTCACTATTCACATATATACTATTCATCTCATTGATAGGGTCTCGCTTTACCCAGTATATAGTCTTTTTGATCCGGTTTAAGCACCTCTCTTGTTTCCTTTTTATATAGTTGCCACCCCACCGTTATATATATTCATATATATATTCTTTTCGATTTTATGATCAATGTTGGTTTAGATATGGTCAGCTTTATCACTAATACTTCATTATTTTACTATTATTGCTTATCACACGGGAGGAGGGTGGGCTAGACTTCTATAGAGTACCCTTTTATACTGGTGGGCTGTATATTTATACAATTAAGGGTCATTATAACATTTGGTCTTATCTATTGAGCACACACATTCTAACACTATGGGTACACACTTTCACATCACATGAGTAGGATATAATAATTTGGCATACATTGCTACCTCACACTAGTAGGATTTAACAATTGTCATTATAGAATTGTAGATTAACATTAGTATTACATTACCCTTACTTGGTGAGGGGCCAGTATAATCCAAGTTTATTTTATCACGTCACTTATGATCATATATATTTTTTATTGTTAATTATTGCCTAGTATAAGTTTCCTGACACGTTCACGCACAAATATACAACTCATTATTCTATCGTATATTTAATATAGTCTCATATGTCATCGATGACCCCCCATTAGTAGGGACCCGTCTAGAGTGTCCGGGGTACGAATCTATTGGTTGTTGACTTTGTTATTGCACTATAGGTGACCCTCTCTATTTTACACATTGTTGGATTTAAACCTTACAGTATATCTGGTTGTGTAGGCTCCATGTGCTTCGGTTGTTTACGCTCCATGATTGGGTGATGTGTTTAGCACCATGCTTACATGTCACCTGTCACGCCCCCTCACATATCTATCACTAGAGAGACGATGGACATTATTACATGTATATATATATATTCCATCAACTGGCCTATATATTAGGTATTTAGGGATTCAAGTGGCTATCTAGGATCTGTTGGTATTATGACATTCGTCAGTAGCTCCACAAATCGGTTTATTCAGGGTGCACTGGGCATAACTGATGGTCAAATTTTAATGATAGGGTGACATTTTTAGCATCATACACATACGTCAGTCAACACGCCCCCTCAGACACTGACTATAGGTCAGATGATTGGTTAGACTTATACACACACCCCTCTGACGTAACTGTTGGCATTCTTGGAGCGGCTATGTTTGAACACTTTCCTTATATTAAAGGGACATGAAACCCAATTTTTTTCTTTCATGTTTTAGAAAGAGCATGCAAGTTTAAACAACTTTCCAATTTACTTCTATTATCTATTTTGCTTTATTCTCTTGATATCCTTTGCTGAAAAGCATATCTAGATAGGCTCAGTAGCTGCTGATTGGTGGCTGCACATTGATGTCTCGTGTGATTGGCTCACCCATGTGCATTGCTATTTCTTCTGCAAAGGATATCTAAAGAATGAAGCACATTAGATAATAGAAGTAAATTGGAATGTTGTTTAAAACTGTATTCTCTTTCTGAATCATGAAAGAAAATTTTTGGGTTTAGTGTCTCTTTAAGTGGTATTTTTACTTTGACACTTTATATTATGTATATTACATTATTTGCAATCTTTATATATATATATATATATATATATATATATACAAAACAGTCCCAGAGCTCTGCACTCACTGTAACAAGTAGAAATCAACTGCCCGGAGTGCATCTAAAGGAAACATGTAGATGAAAGAAAGAGACGCACTCGCCGGGTCTTAATAAATTCAGTGTCTTTAATAAACCATAACAAGTGATGTTTCGGGGTTGTTAGCCCCGTCCTCAGACCATAATAAATATATAAAAATAACATGCATATATAGCCTTACCCTCCACCAAGATTCCATACCGGAAATGACCGTAGCGTTCTCCCTGCACCACTGAGCAGGATCGGGGGTAGTCATGGAAACCGGTAAACACTATACTCACATAAATGACGTAGTGTACACCGGATCATACGGACACGCCCATCTGCACTGTCAGTGCCAAAGGTTGCCGTAGCAACCGGATAGCATTAACAATGCTAACTACGAGGCTGCAAAAGAAATAATAGTACATGATTCATCCTTAGCAATCTATCTCAAACAAATCTGTGGACAGTGAAAACAAACTGTAGTTAAATATATACATATATATATATGCATATATACATGTGTATATATATACACAAGGCATATAGGTCAATATACAAAACAAATGCAATATACAGAACAAATGCAATATACAAAACAAATGCAATTGAAGAATAAAGATAACAGCCTATACAATAATAATAATACAATTAGGGATGTTATAGAAACTTCACTATGTATAAATTAGAGACTGCTATCAGAAGAAGCAGTGCCAATCTAGATTTACATTTAACCCATTAGGTGTTAAAGTATTAAGTATGAAAATCCATCTGGATTCCTTTTGTAGAAGTAGTTTGACCCTGTCTCCCCCTCTGCTAGGTCTAGGAACATGATCTATGATGACATATCGGAGATTTGACACCGCATGGCCAGCCAACGCAAAATGTCTGGCAACTGGTTGGTCAGATTGTTTTTGATCAATTGCTGATCTAATTGCAGTGCGATGGTTGGCCATGCGGGTTCACAGGTCATCAATGGTTTTGCCCACATAGTATAACCCACAGGGGCAATGAATCAGATAGACAATATATTCAGTAGTGCAGGTTACCCGGTGTCTAATGAAAAAACAACAGCAAGTTGCTCAGTATCAACTAGAATTGACAACATTTAAGAATAGGAAATGGGATGTAGTGATGGCTGATTATAAGGAGAAGCGTGTTTATCGATGGTTATTGTGCCCAGAAGAGAGGAGAATTTTAACCAATTCTCATCCACGCAAGCCACGATACCGCAAACCCAGAAACCTCACTACAGTTGATTCCTCTGGGAATAGCTCCGAATCAGACGGGGCTCCTACTCCACATGTGGAACCTGGAACAAGCTCCCAGGGTGTAGTTACCCGGTCAAAAAACTTCAGGGGCACAGGCCACACAGCCGAAGGGGGGGGGGGGGACATAAGAGGAAGACCCCCCAGACCTCAGAGATTCTGAAAGAGGACATTGTGATTAACCTTAGTTCATAATGCCTGACCCCCATAGAACTAGGGGTACTAAACAAAGGTTTATCCTTTATACCTACTGAATATGATGATCCCTTTACATCCTTTCTAGATAACCAAAAATTTGAAAGAATGTTGCGACTACGGGAACACTTTGGAAGTAATCAAACTGAGATACCAAGATTTCGACCAAAAGGGAAATATGATCCTAGTAGCACAAATGCTAGTATTAAAACCTACAGCAGATTGATGGCTGAAGAAGCAGCGAAAGATCTCCATGGAAATTTTGGGAAACACCGCAACAATCTCTCACGCGAAGAGAGGCAAGCTTTGAAAAAGTTAAAGGATAATACAGAGTTGGTATTCCGTGAAGCTGATAACGGCGGTGCTGTGGTAATCTTGGACTACTCATACTATCGCAGTGAAGCACTAGCTCAGTTAAATGATCACATTACCTACAGACAACTACCAGGAGATCCAGTGTGGTCCTTCAAGAAACAAATTGACACTTCTTTGCAATGTGCACTTAAGGATAACTTAATTGATGAACAGCTTTGGGGATATCTAACAGTGCAATTCCCGCGGGTACCTATATTCTATACGTTACCCAAAGTGCATAAACACCTTACTCAACCACCTGGCAGACCAATAGTCTCAGCTATTGGGTCTCTGCTTCAGCCCATTGCTACTTATCTGGATTCCCTTTTGCAACCGATGGTCTGCAACATGCCTTCTTTTTTGCTAGATTCCATGGCCCTAATCCAAGAACTCAAACAACAAAACAACTTGAAGGGGACCGAACTTCTTGTTACCCTGGACGTGGTTAGTCTTTATACTATTATACCACACAGCCAGGGAATGGAAGCTGTCCGTAACCACCTGGGGAGATATCCTTTCGTAGGACCAAACACGGAGGGGATTATGGAAATGTTATATTATTGCCTCACAATGAATTATTTCCGCTTCGAGAACCTGTTTTATCTACAGCTCCTAGGTACGGCGATGGGGTCAAGTGTGGCCCCATCGTTCGCCAATTTATACATGGCAGAGTTCGAACAGTACCAGACTAACTTATTTATCCATCCCAATATCAAGGTGTTTCGTCACTACATAGACAACCTATTTTTAATTTGGGATGGCTCTGTATATGATCTTCAACAATGGTTCAAAAAGCTGAATGAGTCACGCCCCAATCTCCAATTCAAGATGGAATACAGTGAAACATCTGTAAACTTTTTGGATTTGCGTATACACAAGAATCAGAATCAACTCTCAACTACGCTATTTCGCAAAGCCACTGACAGAAACTCTCTGCTTCAGGCCACCAGTTGCCATCCTCTGGCTCTAAAGAAGGCTTTGCCGATCTCACAATTCAAAAGAGTTGTGAGGAATAACAGCGACTCGGTGCAAACAAAAAAGCAATTGTTAGAAATGAAAACAAAATTTCTGCAACGTGGATACACTGAGCAGCATCTAAACAGACATCTGGAAGAATTTTGGGATCTGTCACAGGAGGAAGCTTTGCAGGCTACCACAAGGAAACCTAGTGCTGACAGGATGACATACGTGACCACATACACAGTAGACAAACAGGGTCTCCCAGCAGTATTAAGGAAGGACTGGGATATTGTGCAGTCTGACCAGACTTTGCCCTTTACTAACACGGGACCACCTAGAGTCAGTTTTAGAAGATCCAGATCCATTCGGGACATTCTAGTTAAGGTGGATCCTGTTGATTGCTATAAAAAACTGACATGGTTGAATCCACCAAAACCAGGCTGTTTCAGGGGTCTAGGATGTACGACGTGTAATGGTCTTAGTGCTACTAAGTTCTTTGTACACCCCCATACAAACAAAAAATGTTTCATTAGACACTGGGTAACCTGCACTACTGAATATATTGTCTATCCGATTCATTGCCCCTGTGGGTTATACTATGTGGGCAAAACCATTGATGACCTGCGAACCCGCATGGCCAACCATCGCATTGCAATTAGATCAGCAATTGATAAAAAACAATCTGACCAACCAGTTGCCAGACATTTTACGTTGGCTGGCCATGCGGTGTCAAATCTCCGATATGTCATCATAGATCACGTTCCTAGACCTAGCAGAGGGGGAGACAGGGCCAAACTACTTCTACAAAAGGAATCCAGATGGATTTACATACTTAATACTTTAACACCTAATGGGTTAAATGTAAATCTAGATTGGCACTGCTTCCTCTGATAACAGTCTCTAATTTATACATAGTGAAGTTTCTATAACATCCCTAATTGTATTATTATTATTGTATAGGCTGTTATCTTTATTCTTCAATTGCATTTGTTTTGTATATTGTATTTGTTCTGTATATTGCATTTGTTTTGTATATTGACCTATATGCCTTGTGTATATATATATACACATGTATATATGCATATATATGTATATATATAACTACAGTTTGTTTTCACTGTCCACAGATTTGTTTGAGATAGATTGCTAAGGATGAATCATGTACTATTATTTCTTTTGCAGCCTCGAGTTAGCATAGTTAATGCTATCCGGATACTACAGCAACCTTTGGCACCTTTGGCACTGACAGTGCAGATAGGCGTGTCCGTATGATCCGGTGTACACTACGTCATTTATGTGAGTATAGTGTTTACCGGTTTCCATGACTACCCCCGATCCTGCGCAGTGGTGCAGGGAGAACGCTACGGTCATTTCCGGTATGGAATCTTGGTGGAGGGTAAGGCTATATATGCTTGTTATTTTTATATATTTATTATGGTCTGAGGACGGGGCTAACAACCCCGAAACGTCACTTGTTATGATGTATTAAAGACACTGAATTTATTAAGACCCGGCGAGTGCGTCTCTTTCTTTCATCTATATATATATATATATATATATATATATATATATATATATATATATATGTATCAGCTTATGGAGATGACTATGACTGACCGGATTAGGTTTACTGACGGATCATATTCATTTCCAGTGTCAATCGAACAAAACACAATTTATGCTTACCTGATAAATTTATTTCTCTTGTGGTGTATCCAGTCCACGGATCATCCATTACTTGTGGGATATTCTCATTCCCAACAGGAAGTTGCAAGAGGACACCCACAGCAGAGCTGTAATATAGCTCCTCCCCTAACTGTCATAGCCAGTCATTCGACCGAAAACAAGCCGAGAAAGGAGGAACCATAGGGTACAGTGGTTACTGTAGTTTAAATTTAAAAATTACCTGCCTTAAAATGACAGGGCGGGCCGTGGACTGGATACACCACAAGAGAAATAAATTTATCAGGTAAGCATAAATTGTGTTTTCTCTTGTAAGGTGTATCCAGTCCACGGATCATCCATTACTTGTGGGATACCAATACCAAAGCTAAAGTACACGGATGAAGGGAGGGACAAGGCAGGTACTTAAATGGAAGGAACCACTGCCTGTAAAACCTTTCTCCCAAATATAGCCTCCGAAGAAGCAAAAGTATCAAATTTGTAAAATTTTGAAAAAGTATGAAGCGAAGACCAAGTCGCCGCCTTGCAAATCTGTTCAACAGAAGCCTCATTTTTAAAGGCCCAAGTGGAAAGCCACAGCTCTAGTGGAATGAGCTGTAATCCTTTCAGGAGGCTGCTGTCCAGCAGTCTAATAGGCTAAGCGGATTATGCTTCTTAGCCAAAAAGAAAGAGAGGTTGCCGAAGCCTTTTGACCTCTCCTCTGTCCAGAGTAGACAACAAACAAAGCAGATGTTTGACGAAAATCTTTAGTAGCTTGTAAGTAAAACTTTAAAGCACGGACCACATCCAGATTGTGTAATAGACGTTCCTTCTTCGAAGAAGGATTAGGACACAAGGATGGAACAACAATCTCTTGATTGATATTCTTGTTAGATACCACCTTAGGTAAGAACCCAAGTTTGGTACGCAAGACTATCTTATCCGTATGAAAAATCAGATAAGGAGAATCACATTATAAGGCAGATAGCTCAGAGACTCTACGAGCCGAGGAAATAGCTACCAAAAACAGAACTTTCCAAGATAAAAGTTTGATATCTATGGAATGAAGAGGTTCAAACGTAACTCCTTGAAGAACCTTAAGAACCAAATTTAAGCTCCATGGTGGAGCAACAGGTTTAAACACAGGCTTGATTCTAACTAAAGCCTGACAAAATGCCTGAACGTCTGGAACATCTGCCAGACGCTTGTGCAAAAGAAAAGACAGAGCAGAAATCTGTCCCTTTAAGGAACTAGCTGACAATCCTTTTTCCAAACCTTCTTGGAGAAAAGATAATATCCTGGGAATCCTGACCTTACTCCATGAGTAACCCTTGGATTCACACCAATAAAGATATTTACGCCATATCCTATGTTAAATTTTCCTGGTGACAGGCTTTCGTGCCTGTATTAAGGTATCAATAACTGACTCGGAGAAGCCACGCTTTGATAAAATCAAGCGTTCAATCTCCAGGCAGTCAGCCTCAGAGAAATTAGATTTGGATGGTTGAAAGGACCCTGAAGTAGAAGGTCCTGTCTCAGAGGCAGAGACCATGGTGGAAAGGAAGACATGTCCACTAGATCTGCATACCAGGTCCTGCGTGGCCACGCAGGTGCTATCAGAATCACCGATGCTCTCTCTTGCTTGATCTTGGCAATCAGTCGAGGGAGCAGAGGAAACGGTGGAAACACAAAAGCCAGGTTGAAAGACCAGGGCACTGCTAGAGCATCTATCAGTGTCGCCTTGGGATCCCTGGACCTGGATCCGTAACACGGAAGCTTGGCGTTCTGGCGAGATGCCATGAGATCCAGTTCTGGTTTGCCCCAACGATGAATCAGTTGTGCAAAAACCTCCGGATGGAGTTCCCACTCTCCCGGATGAAAAGTCTGACGACTTAGAAAATCCGCCTCCCAGTTCTCTACACCTGGGATATGGATAGCTGATAGGTGGCAAGAGTGAATCTCTGCCCAGCGAATTATTTTTGAAACTTCTAACATCGCTAGGGAACTTCTTGTTCCCCCTTGATGGTTGATGTAAGCTACAGTCGTGATGTTGTCCGACTGAAATCTGATGTACCTCAGAGTTGCTAACTGAGGCCAAGCCTGAAGAGCATTGAATATCGCTCTTAGTTCCAGAATATTTATTGGAAGGAGAGACTCCTCCTGAGTCCACGATCCCTGAGCCTTCAGGGAATTCCAGACTGCACCCCAACCTAGAAGGCTGGCATCTGTTGTTACAATTGTCCAATCTGGCCTGCGAAAAGGTCATACCTTTGGACAGATGGACCCGAGATAGCTACCAGAGAAGAGAATCCCTGGTCTCTTGGTCCAGATTCAGTTGAGGGGACAAATCTGTGTAATCCCCGTTCCACTGACTGAGCATGCATAGTTGCAGCGGTCTGAGATGTAAGCGTGCAAATGGCACTATGTCCATTGCCGCTACCATTAAGCCGATTACTTCCATACACTGAGCCACCGAAGGGCGCAGAATGGAATGAAGAACCCGGCAGGAATTTAGAAGCTTTGATAACCTGGACTCCGTCAGGTAAATTTTCATTTCTACAGAATCTATCAGAGTCCCTAGAAAGGAAAAAAACTCTTGTGAGTGGGGATAGAGAACTCTTTTCCTCGTTCACTTTCCACCCATGCGACCTCAGAAATGCCAGTACTACGTCTGTATGAGACTTGGCAATTTGGAAGTTTGACGCCTGTATCAGGATGTCGTCTAAATAAGGGGCTACTGCTATGCCCCGCGGCCTTAGGACCGCCAGAAGCGACCCTAGAACCTTTGTAAAGATTCTTGGGGCTGTAGCTAATCCAAAGAGAAGAGCTACAAACTGGTAATGCCTGTCTAGAAAGGCAAACCTGAGAAACCGATGATGATCTTTGTGTATCGGAATGTGAAGATAAGCATCCTTTAGATCCACTGTAGTCATATATTGACCCTCCTGGATCATTGGTAGGATGGTACGAATAGTTTACATCTTGAATGATGGAACTTTGAGGAATTTGTTTAAGATCTTTAGATCCAAAATTGGTCTGAAGGTTCCCTCTTTTTTGGGAACCACAGACAGATTTGAGTAAAAACCCTGTCCCTGTTCCTCCTTTGGAACTGGATGGATCACTCCCATAACTAGGAGGTCTCGTACACAGTGTAAGAATGCCTCTCTCTTTATCTGGTTTGCAGATAATTGTGAAAGGTGAAATCTCCCTTTTGGGGGGGAAGCTTTGAAGTCCAGGAGATATCCCTGGGATATAATTTCCAACGCCCAGGGATCCTGAACATCTCTTGCCGACGCCTGGGCGAAAAGTGAAAGTCTGCCCCCTACTAGATCGTTACCGGATAGGGGGCCGTTCCTTCATGCTGTCTTAGAGGCAGCAGCAGGCTTTTTGGCCTGCTTACTTTTTTTTCCAGGTCTGGATTGGTCTCCAGACCGTCTTGGATTGAGCAAAAGTTCCCTCTTGTTTAGCATTAGAGGAAGTTGATGCCGCACCTGCCTTGAAGTTTCGAAAGGCATGAAAATTAGACTGTTTGGCCCTAGATTTGGACCTGTCCTGAGGAAGGGCATGACCTTTTCCTCCAGTGATATCAGCAATAATCTCCTTCAAACCAGGCCCGAATAGGGTCTGCCCCTTGAAGGGAATGTTAAGTAGCTTAGATTTTGAAGTCACGTCAGCTGACCATGATCTAAGCCATAGCGCTCTGCGCACCTGTATAGCAAAACCAGAATTCTTAGCCGTTAGTTTAGTCAAATGAACAATGGCATCAGAATAAAAGAATTGGTTAGCTTAAGTGCTCTAAGTTTGCCAAGTATGTCATCCAATGGAGTCGCTACCTGTAAAGCCTCTTCCAGAGACTCAAACCAGTACGCCGCAGCAGCAGTGACAGGGGCAATGCATGCAAGGGGCTGTAGGATAAAACCTTGTTGAATAAATATTTTCTTAAGGTAACCTATAATTTTTTATCCATTGGATCTAAAAAAAAAAAAAAAAAAAAAAGCAACTGTCCTCGACAGGGATAGTAGTACGCTTTACTAGAGTAGAAACTGCTCCCTCCACCTTAGGGACTGTCTGCCATAAGTCCCGTGTGGTGGCATCTATTGGAAACATTTTTCTAAAAATAGGAGGGGAAGAGAACGGCACACCTGGTCTATCCCATTCCTTATTAATAATTTCTGTAAACCTTTTAGGTATTTGGAAAAACATCAGTACACACCGGCACTGCAAAGTATTTATCCAGTCTACACAATTTCTCTGGCACTGCAATGGTATCACAGTCATTCAGAGCAGCTAAAACCTCCCTAAGCAACACGCGGAGGTGTTCAAGCTTAAATTTAAATGTAGAAATATTAGAATCAGGTATCTTTCCTGAGTCATTAACATCACCCACTGACTGAAGCTCTCTTTCCTCAGCTTCTGCATATTGTGAGGCAGTATCAGACATGGTTCTTAAAGCGTCAGTATGCTCTGCATTTTGTCTCACCCCAGAGCTCTCTCGCTTACCTTTAAGTTCAGGTAGTCTGGCTAATACTGCTGACAGTGTATTATCCATGACTGCCGCCATGTCTTGTAAAGTTAACGCTATGGGCGCCCTAGAAGTACTTGGCGCCATTTGAGCGTGAGTCCCTTAAGCGGGAGTCAAAGGGTCTGACACGTGGGGAAAGTTAGTCGGCATAACTTCCCCCTCGTCAGATTTCTCTGGTGATAAAAATTTTTAAAAGACAGAAAATGATCTTTATTGCATAAAATGAAATCAGTACATTTGGTACACATTCTAAGAGGGGGTTCCACCATGGCTTTTAAACATAATAAACAAGGAGTTTCTTCTATGTCAGACATGTTTATACAGACTAGCAATGAGACTAGCAAGCTTGGAAAACACTTTAAATCAAGTTAACAAGCAAATATAAAAAATGGTACTGTGCCTTTAAGAGAAACAAATTTTGTCAAAATTTGAAAAACAGTGAAAAAATGCAGTAAATCAAACGAAATTTTTACAGTGTGTATAATAGGCTAACAGAGCATTGCACCCACTTGCAAATGGATGATTAACCCCTTAGTTCAAAAAACGGATCAAAAAAACGAAATAGACGTTTTTTAACAGTCACAACCAACTGCCACAGCAAGCTGTGGCCCTACCTTCCCCAATAAACGACTTTGGAAAGCCTTTGGGCCCTTTAAAGATGTCCTATAGCATTCAGAGGGCCTTTGAGGGAAGCTGGATGTCACAGTTTGTAATTTTAACTGCACCAACTGTAACTTTTATACTACAACAGTGGAAAGCCTCAGGAAACTGTTTCTAGTTTAAATTTAAGCCAGCCATGTGGAAAAAACTAGGCCCCAATAAAGTTTTATCACCAAAGCATATATACAAACGATTAGACATGCCAGCAAACGTTTTATATTGCAATATCATAAGGGTATTAGCCCTGGGAGTAAGCATGATACCAGTCGTTATTAAATCACTGTATTCAGGCTTAACTTACATTAATCCGGTATCAGCAGCATTTTCTAGTGTTTTCCATCTCTAGAAAAAATTATAACTGCACATACCTGATAGCAGAATAAACTGCACGCCATTCTCTCGCTGAAGTTTTACCTCATCTGTTTAATCCCCTCAGACATATATATGTGAGAACAGCAATGGATCTTAGTTACAACCTGCTAAGATCATAGAAACCTCAGGCAGATTCTTCTTCTATTTACTGCCTGAGATAAAATAGCACAACTCCGGTACTATTTAAAAATAACAAACTTTTGATTGAAGAAAATAAACTAGCTATATTTAACCACTCTCTCCTACAACGTCCTAGCTTGTTGAGAGTTGCAAGAGAATGACTGGCTATGACAGTTAGGGGAGGAGCTATATTACAGCTCTGCTGTGGGTGTCCTCTTGCAACTTCCTGTTGGGAATGAGAATATCCCACAAGTAATGGATGATCCGTGGACTGGATACACCTTACAAGAGAAATAGGGCATTTTCCCAATGGGATTAATACATTACCCATCATTCATATTTTAGGCACTTTATTTCTTTATCATGATTATATGCAGTTTCATTTAAGAAATCCCTTTCTGTTTATGAGATAAGTTCATACCCCTATTATATTCACATAACAAATGGAGTCTTAGTGGTATATCCCAAATGACTAAAAAGAGAGAGAGAGAGATGCACTCAGCTGAGACAGAACAAAAGCTGGAAAAACTTCCGTGCCTGTTCATTTTATTATAGTGTGTCACTCAGGGTGCATACTCTTTTAGCACACTATGCCCCTTCAAAGAGAAAAAATATCCTGTAGCATATCAGTCTGACCCTGCCCAATGACAGTCCAGCGCCGAAATACCAGGCAATTCTTCTCTGAACAAGAGAAACAACAACCCCAGACGATCGTTTCGGCCTTCTGTGGGCCTCGTCAGTGAGGTGCAGTCGCATCTCTCTAAGGGCATGTGTGCAAGGAGTCCACGTCTGGTTTCCCCTTTTACTCTTAGGGAGACCCAAGAGCAATTTGCATAAATAAAAAGAGAGAGAGATGCACTCAGCTGAGACAGAACAAAAGCTGGAAAAACTTCCGTGCCTGTTCATTTTATTATAGTGTGTCACTCAGGGTGCATACTCTTTTAGCACACTATGCCCCTTCACAGAGAAAAAATATCCTGTAGCATATCAGTCTGACCCTGCCCAATGACAGTACAGCGCCAAAATACCAGGCAATTCTTCTCTGAACAAGAGAAACAACAACCCCAGACGATCGTTTCGGCCTTCTGTGGGCCTCGTCAGTGAGGTGCAGTTGCATCTCTCTAAGGGCATGTGTGCAAGGAGTCCACGTCTGGTTTCCCCTTTTACTCTTAGGGAGACCCAAGAGCAATTTGCATAAATAAAAAGAGAGAGAGAGAGATGCACTCAGCTGAGACAGAACAAAAGCTGGAAAAACTTCCGTGCCTGTTCATAGGGGAAACCTGACGTGGACTCCTTGCACACATGCCCTTAGAGAGATGCGACTGCACCTCACTGACGAGGCCCACAAAAGGCCGAAACGATCGTCTGGGGTTGTTGTTTTCTCTTGTTCAGAGAAGAATTGCCTGGTATTTCGGCGCTGGACTGTCATTGGGCAGGATCAGACTGATATGCTACAGGATATTTTTTCTCTGTGAAGGGGCATAGTGTGCTAAAAGAGTATGCACCCTGAGTGACACACTATAATAAAATGAACAGGCACGGAAGTTTTTCCAGCTTTTGTTCTGTCTCAGCTGAGTGCATCTCTCTCTCTCTTTTTATTTATGCAAATTGCTCTTGGGTCTCCCTAAGAGTAAAAGGGGAAACCTGACGTGGACTCCTTGCACACATGCCCTTAGAGAGATGCGACTGCACCTCACTGACGAGGCCCACAAAAGGCCGAAACGATCGTCTGGGGTTGTTGTTTTCTCTTGTTCAGAGAAGAATTGCCTGGTATTTCGGCGCTGGACTGTCATTGGGCAGGATCAGACTGATATGCTACAGGATATTTTTTCTCTGTGAAGGGGCATAGTGTGCTAAAAGAGTATGCACCCTGAGTGACACACTATAATAAAATGAACAGGCACGGAAGTTTTTCCAGCTTTTGTTCTGTCTCAGCTGAGTGCATCTCTCTCTCTCTTTTTATTTATGCAAATTGCTCTTGGGTCTCCCTAAGAGTAAAAGGGGAAACCTGACGTGGACTCCTTGCACACATGCCCTTAGAGAGATGCGACTGCACCTCACTGACGAGGCCCACAAAAGGCCGAAACGATCGTCTGGGGTTGTTGTTTTCTCTTGTTCAGAGAAGAATTGCCTGGTATTTCGGCGCTGGACTGTCATTGGGCAGGATCAGACTGATATGCTACAGGATATTTTTTCTCTGTGAAGGGGCATAGTGTGCTAAAAGAGTATGCACCCTGAGTGACACACTATAATAAAATGAACAGGCACGGAAGTTTTTCCAGCTTTTGTTCTGTCTCAGCTGAGTGCATCTCTCTCTCTCTTTTTATTTATGCAAATTGCTCTTGGGTCTCCCTAAGAGTAAAAGGGGAAACCTGACGTGGACTCCTTGCACACATGCCCTTAGAGAGATGCGACTGCACCTCACTGACGAGGCCCACAAAAGGCCGAAACGATCGTCTGGGGTTGTTGTTTTCTCTTGTTCAGAGAAGAATTGCCTGGTATTTCGGCGCTGGACTGTCATTGGGCAGGATCAGACTGATATGCTACAGGATATTTTTTCTCTGTGAAGGGGCATAGTGTGCTAAAAGAGTATGCACCCTGAGTGACACACTATAATAAAATGAACAGGCACGGAAGTTTTTCCAGCTTTTGTTCTGTCTCAGCTGAGTGCATCTCTCTCTCTCTTTTTATATATCCCAAATGACATCACTGATAAGATTATTCTATCAGCTGTGCAGAGGTTAGAATGTGGGAGTTAACAAACATGTGTACACAGATGGTATAGGATTGGGGGAGGACTCGGTGCAATTAACCTATGACAGGGATTTGAAGGGTATATAGCAAGAGTATAAAATTTTATATTTTTTTTGTATAGCCTGAGGAAACAGCCCTTGAGGGACTGAGAAACATGTTGCTTTGTTTTAAATAAATATCTGTTTTTATGATACATATTGAAGATTATTAATTTTGGAATATAATATTTATATTAATAATAATTATTATTATTATTATTTATGAAAGAATTTGCTTGTGAGAAAGACAGCTTAATAAAACAACTTTTATTAGTCACAGCACCTTAGATCACACAATATAATATTCTATGCTTCTTTATATGGTACCATTAATATGAGTTACATTAAATACATTACATAAAACACATTGACATAACTGCATACAATTTCTTACATCAAATGCAAACAGACATAAAAACAACCTTATAGCTATAAAGTAAGTAAGTGCATAATATAATTACCTCTGAGGCCCAGTAAGAGGTTGTAACCTCTCTCTCCTTCCTTCCTACTACTCTCTCCCTTCTCCCTATACCTTATATACCTATATTGACAGGCCTCTTCAGCTAATACAACCCAAAAATGGATAATGGTGGATGCTTTGAGTTGGCTAAGAGTGTGATTGGTTCATAAGAGCTGAATGTATATGTTTGTTTCTAAAGTAATTTGTATCTCAGCATTTTACCTATCTCTGTATGCTATTTCTGATGGTTGGACAGCTGCTTACATGACTTCTGGACTTTTTCACTAAACTATTTTAACTAAAGGAATTTATTGCCCTATCTCTGTACATAAACAGGTGTGTCCTTGAGAGACTTTCAGCAAGCTGGACATCAAGTAGTTACATCACACACACATATACATATATATACACTCACAAATACATATATATAATTTGATTATATTTAGCAAATTACTCATATTGTAACAGTCGCACCATTGTGGCCATGATAATTTTTTGGATTGGCCACACATTATGAGAGTAATTGCTTGTATCTTATCTGTTAACATCCTAAATTATTATTAATTTATGAGTTTCGCTATCTAAATTATTAAAAGAAAATTACAAAACTAACAATGATCTATTTTTATATATAAACCAATGGTAATGTGTTCATGGGAGGTGAAGCAATAATTTAGCATAGAAACTGGACACGACAGACCCATATAGGCCTCTTTCTCATGTTTGGCAAAAACACTTTAGCTTCTGTAATAAGCCATTGACCATGGCACCTGGAAAATGGTAATGTTCTTTTCTTCCTTTTCTTTTTGCAAGGCTTTCCTTCTTGATGATGTCTGTAATCACCTATGTCACAGAGGCTCTTTCTTACTGTTGGGGTTGGCAGCAACAAATAAACCTCTGTAACCCTTATTTTCCCAATTAATAAAGCATAAAGTGGGAATGCCCTTTTACTCTTCAGAAAGTTTTTCTCCTTAATGACTTCCATAGTTTCACAGAGGCTGTTGTTGATGCAGCAATTATATTGGAAATGTCTCTCACCTACAGTTGGTCTGGGTTTTTCTTCTAAGTCTTTTCCCAGCTAATATGCTTTCCTCTTGTGCAGATGGTGAGGATTTTGATTTGCAGGCAGCATCCTTTTGAAACACTCTCTTACTTTTGGCTTTGCAGTCATCTTTTTGGAGTAGCTTATTACTTGTTGCTGGCAGTAGAATGATCTCTGGTCTGTGGTTATAAGGTTTGTTTCCAGGTAGTGCAGAAATATAGGATCTCAACTGCAGACTTAAAGAGATTTGTATATGTATCACTTAGTTGAACAGGCTATTAATTAGCATAGACTGTTTGATAAAGTGAAATAAAGTTAATATATTTTACATAGGAGGAAATAGTTTTATATTTCACTCTATTCTTGAAACTTATAGCAGAATAGGAGTAAGATTCTGTAATGTAAGCAGAGTTCCAAATTACTCCTTTATAGACTAGCAAGCAGGTATTGTAGGGAATAATGTGCACAGTGTGGATTAGCACAGTTCATCCAAAAGGTAAGTTGGCTGGTTTAGAACAAAAGGACTTAGGTGGTAGGTTTCCCTTCACAACGTTAACCTGAACAAGAGTATACACATGAGACTCAGAGACTTTACATTTGACCGCTATAGTGCCGAGATCTGTAACAGCTGATAGGAGGAGCTGACACGATGACTGACAGCGGCACAAGCGGAAGCGTAAACTGTAGCTCCGGTCACGGAAGAGGTAAACGGTTGTCTCTTAATGAGTATTAGAAGTGTAGGAGTCACAACCGATTCAGTGCAAGTCAGAAGGTTGGACAGATGGTAAGCGGAGTCCCACTGAAAAGGCGTGTGGCTTGTAAGCTGCTGCTGGGAAAGTGCCGGTTACGGCAAAGCATGAAATGTTATAAATCCTTTGTGCAGCAGAGGGTAATAGGAGGAAATTGAGAGTCCGCTGTGAAATAATCCTCCTGGGGTTAGAGGATAAGTAAATTCCAGGTGACAATGGTATAAACAGCTTTGTAATCCACAAGGAGAGCTTGATATACAACTCAGTAGCAAAGGATAGCAGGACTGCTACAGACAGCTACAAGTGCAATAACTAAGCACCTTTTTGCAGTCAGGTGAAGACTTAAATGCAGACAGATAGAGACCATGTGATTGAAAGGTAACTGGAAAAGGCGGACTGGAATCCTTACATACGCCCCCCCTCAAGGAAGCCGATCCTCGGCTTGATGTTTAGGACGATCAGGGTACCGTCTATGGAACCGAGAAAGAAGACGAGGGGCATCAATGTGTGTATAAGGTTCCCAGGTGTCGTCGTCCAGAGAGAAACCCTTCCATCTAACAAGATACTGTAGTTCACCATTCAGAATCCTGGAGTCAAGAAGGTCTTGAACCTCAAAGGAATCGGAGTCCATAGGCAAAGCCGGAGGGGGTAGGATACTAGAAGTAGGCATCAAATTGGTAGCTGGTTTTAACAAAGAGACATGGAAGGTTGGATGGATGGGTATGGTGGACGGAAGTTCCAGAGTCACAGCATTGGCGTTAATAACTCTAGTAACGGACCAATGTACAAGCCAGAGAGTTTTTTACAGGGAACAGGCATTTTGATGTTCTTGGTGGAGAGCCAAACCCTATCACCAACAGCATAAGTGGGAGCAGGTCTCCTACATAAGTCGTAGTACTTCTTTTGCGAGGCTTGAGCGTTTTGCAAGTTCCGTTTCAAGAATTGGAAATTCTCTGCTATGGTTTGTAGGAGGTCATCGACTGTTGGGGAATTGACTGGTTGGTTATCATGGATGCTGAAAGAGGGATGGAAAGCGTAGTTAGCAAAAAATGGTGAAAGGTTAGTAGAACTGTGGTTGGAATTGTTATAAGCAAATTCTGCCATATATAAATACTGTGCCCAGTTGTTTTGATGATACGAGCAGTAACAGCGAAGATACTGCTCAAGCCACTGGTTTAGCCTTTCAGTTTGTCCATTCGTTTGCGGATGGAATGCTGTGCTTAGACGATGATCTATTTGCAAATGCTGTGAAAGATGTCTCCAAAACTTAGAAGTGAACTGCGTACCTCTATCAGTTGTTATGATACTAGGTAGGCCATGAAGACGAACAACCGTATTCAGGAACAACTGTGCTGTTTCACTGGATGTGGGCAGTTTATGGTATGGAATGAATATAGCCATTTTGGTAAGTATGTCCGTGACGACTAAGATGGTATTGAAGCCCGAACTACTAGGTAGTTCTACTAGAAAATCCATACCTATGTGGAGCCAAGGTCTATCAGGTATTTCGATAGGTAGTAGTTGACCATAGGGTTTGTTCCTATCCTTTTTAGAGGTAATGCAAATCGTACAGGCTTGTACATAATTCTTGATAGTAGATATCATATTAGGCCACCAATAACATCTATAGAGAAGGTTTTTGGTTCTATTTATACCTGGATGACCAAGAAGAGGAGGGTCATGGTGTTGCCTGATTAGATCCCTCCTAAGATCTTCTGGCATGTATAGCTTATTTCCATGGAAGTAGAGGTTGTTTCGAAAAGTGAGTTGTCGATAGGGTATGCCATTATCAGATTGCAGAGAACGTTGTACTTGTGATTCAAAGGTAGGTAGAATACCAAGGAATCTTTCAGCCGGAATAATAGAGGTGGTTTCTTGTGTGTTTGGTGGTCTAGGTAGTCGTCTGGATAGTGCATCAGCCTTGCCGTTCTTAGTACCAGGTCTGTAAATGATTTGGTAATTGAACCTGCTAAAGTATAGGCTCCAACGAACTTGTCTACTAGAAAGTGTTTTATTTTTTTGTAGGAATTCGAGATTGCGATGATCCGTATAGATGAGAATGGGGTTAGTCGTGCCCTCCAACAGATGTCTCCAGTTCTCGAAAGCCCTCTTAATTGCAAGCAACTCCTTTTCACCTATGGAGTAATTCAACTCAGCAGGAGAGAGTAACTTAGAATAAAATGCAACAGGATGTAGAGGCTCATTTAGACTCTTCCGTTGGGATAAAACTGCTCCAAGAGCATAGTCTGAGGAATCAACTTCGAGAACGAATTGGAGAGACGGATCAGGGAACTGCAGTATACAGTACACTACACTACAGACAGCTACAAGTGCAATAACTAAGCACCTGTTTGCAGTCAGGTGAAGACTTAAATGCAGACAGATAGAGACCATGTGATTGAAAGGTAACTGGAAAAGGCGGACTGGAATCCTTACATACGCCCCCCCTCAAGGAAGCCGATCCTCGGCTTGATGTTTAGGACGATCAGGGTACCGTCTATGGAACCGAGAAAGAAGACGAGGGGCATCAATGTGTGTATAAGGTTCCCAGGTGTCGTCGTCCGGAGAGAAACCCTTCCATCTAACAAGATACTGTAGTTCACCATTCAGAATCCTGGAGTCAAGAAGGTCTTGAACCTCAAAGGAATCGGAGTCCATAGGCAAAGCCGGAGGGGGTAGGATACTAGAAGTAGGCATCAAATTGGTAGCTGGTTTTAACAAAGAGACATGGAAGGTTGGATGGATGGGTATGGTGGACGGAAGTTCCAGAGTCACAGCATTGGCGTTAATAACTCTAGTAACGGACCAATGTACAAGCCAGAGAGTTTTTTACAGGGAACAGGCATTTTGATGTTCTTGGTGGAGAGCCAAACCCTATCACCAACAGCATAAGTGGGAGCAGGTCTCCTACATAAGTCGTAGTACTTCTTTTGCGAGGCTTGAGCGTTTTGCAAGTTCCGTTTCAAGAATTGGAAATTCTCTGCTATGGTTTGTAGGAGGTCATCGACTGTTGGGGAATTGACTGGTTGGTTATCATGGATGCTGAAAGAGGGATGGAAAGCGTAGTTAGCAAAAAATGGTGAAAGGTTAGTAGAACTGTGGTTGGAATTGTTATAAGCAAATTCTGCCATATATAAATACTGTGCCCAGTTGTTTTGATGATACGAGCAGTAACAGCGAAGATACTGCTCAAGCCACTGGTTTAGCCTTTCAGTTTGTCCATTCGTTTGCGGATGGAATGCTGTGCTTAGACGATGATCTATTTGCAAATGCTGTGAAAGATGTCTCCAAAACTTAGAAGTGAACTGCGTACCTCTATCAGTTGTTATGATACTAGGTAGGCCATGAAGACGAACAACCGTATTCAGGAACAACTGTGCTGTTTCACTGGATGTGGGCAGTTTATGGTATGGAATGAATATAGCCATTTTGGTAAGTATGTCCGTGACGACTAAGATGGTATTGAAGCCTGAACTACTAGGTAGTTCTACTAGAAAATCCATACATATGTGGAGCCAAGGTCTATCAGGTATTTCGATAGGTAGTAGTTGACCATAGGGTTTGTTCCTATCCTTTTTAGAGGTAATGCAAATCGTACAGGCTTGTACATAATTCTTGATAGTAGATATCATATTAGGCCACCAATAACATCTATAGAGAAGGTTTTTGGTTCTATTTATACCTGGATGACCAAGAAGAGGAGGGTCATGGTGTTGCCTGATTAGATCCCTCCTAAGATCTTCTGGCATGTATAGCTTATTTCCATGGAAGTAGAGGTTGTTTCGAAAAGTGAGTTGTCGATAGGGTATGCCATTATCAGATTGCAGAGAACGTTGTACTTGTGATTCAAAGGTAGGTAGAATACCAAGGAATCTTTCAGCCGGAATAATAGAGGTGGTTTCTTGTGTGTTTGGTGGTCTAGGTAGTCGTCTGGATAGTGCATCAGCCTTGCCGTTCTTAGTACCAGGTCTGTAAATGATTTGGTAATTGAACCTGCTAAAGTATAGGCTCCAACGAACTTGTCTACTAGAAAGTGTTTTATTTTTTTGTAGGAATTCGAGATTGCGATGATCCGTATAGATGAGAATGGGGTTAGTCGTGCCCTCCAACAGATGTCTCCAGTTCTCGAAAACCCTCTTAATTGCAAGCAACTCCTTTTCACCTATGGAGTAATTCAACTCAGCAGGAGAGAGTAACTTAGAATAAAATGCAACAGGATATAGAGGCTCATTTAGACTCTTCCGTTGGGATAAAACTGCTCCAAGAGCATAGTCCGAGGAATCAACTTCGAGAACGAATTGGAGAGACGGATCAGGGAACTGCAGTATAGGGGCAGACGTGAAAGAATCCTTGAGTGAAATAAAAGCTTGAGTAGCAGCTTCATTCCAACGGAATGGTACGTTAACACTAGTGAGTGTGGTGAGTGGTTTAACTTTATGGGAAAAGTTTCTAATGAACTTTCTATAGTAGTTGCTGAAACCGAGAAAACGTTGCAAATCCTTCCTGGTACTCGGTTGAAGCTATGATTTAACGGCATCAACCTTGCTGTCTTGCATCTTGATGCCATTCTGTCCAATAGTATAACCCAGAAAATCTATTGTAGTCGTATGGAAGACACATTTCTCCAACTTAGCATAGAGCCGGTGGACTTGAAGACGGGAGAGTATCGAACTAACATGTTTGATGTGTTCATCCAAGTTGTTCGAATAGATTAAAATATCATCGAGGTAGACTACTACGCAAGTATCAAGAAGGTCATGGAAGATGTCGTTCACGAAATATTGGAACGTTGCAGGAGCATTGGTGAGGCCAAAAGGCATGACGAGGTATTCGAACAGGCCATACCGAGTTCGAAAAGCGGTAAGCCACTCGTCGCCTTCTCTAATCCTAACGAGATTATAGGCTCCTCTTAAATCCAGTTTAGTGAATATTTTGGCGTTTTGTAGCCTTTCAATAAGTTCCGGTATAAGCGGCAACGGATATCTGTTCTTGGTTGTGATTTTATTCAATTCTCTGAAATCTATTATAGGCCGTAGAGAATTGTCCTTGTTCCTGACAAAGAAGAAACCAGAAGCTGCTGGAGAAACAGAAGGACGAATGAAGCCTTTCTTAATATTCTCGTCCAGGTAGGTCTTAAGGTGATCGAGTTCTGGTTGTGACAAAGGATAGAGATGCCCAAAAGGTGGTGACGTACCAGGTTTTAGATCAATGGGGCAGTCATAGGACCGGTGAGGTGGCAGCGTTTCTGCCTCCTTTTTGCTGAATACTTCTGCAAACTTCGAATATACCTCTGGGACCTGTGTGGAATCTGCGAGTTGCAATAAAGGATAATGCTGGAAGCAAGTTTGTTTGCAATAAGATGATGTAAACTCCACATTCAGGGAGCTCCAAGAGATCTCTGGTTCATGTAGACGAAGCCAGTGTATTCCTAACACCATGCGAAAAAGAGGTGAGGTGATAACATCAAAGGTGATGTATTCCTGATGTAAGCCAAGAGTAGTAACAAGAATCGGGATTGTGTGGTGGATGATAGGACCTGAGGATATTTCAGATCCATCGACTACTTTAATAGAGACAGGAGGCAATTTTTTAATTAGAGGTATTTTATTTTTCGATACAAGGGAAACATCAATATAATTGCCCTGTGCTCCGGTGTCAATTATAGCCTCTGTCTTCATGTGCTTGTTGTCCCACTGTAACGAGAGAGGTAAAATACAGTGAGCAGGTTGATCATGCACAATCAGAGAAGTCAAAAAAGAATTGGACTTACTGGTTTTGTTCTTGCGTAAAGAAGTGCACTCTCTGATCGAGTGAGAAGCTGATCCACAATACATACACAAGCCTCTTGTCTTTCTTCTAAATCTTTCTTCAGAAGAGAGAGGGCCTCTGAAGAAACCTATTTCCATAGCCTCAGGATTGCTTGAGCTAGCAGTATGAGATACTGGTACATGAGCAGGTAGGGTAGACTTTCTAGGACTGGAGTCAGTATATTGGCGTTCAGATCTTCTTTCTCTCAACCTCCGGTCAATTTGCATCGAGAGTCTAATAAGGCCTTCCAGCGAATCAGGGAGCTCAGTGCGAGCCAACTCATCCTTCACCTGATCCGATAGTCCCAGGCGAAATTGATTCTTTAATGCGATGGTGTTCCACTGGCTGTCAGTAGCGTATTGTTTAAAGTCTGTTATATAAGATTCAACAGGCCTGTTCCATTGTTTTAGTTTCCTCAGCTTGGTTTCAGCTGTGAGCTGTAGATTAGAATCTGAATATAGCTCATCCAATACTGCAAGGAATGACTGAAGTGAGGAGAGAAGGGGACTATCGGTCTCAAACAGGGTATCAGCCCAGGTGCGGGGTTCCCCACGTAGGTATGTAATCATAGTTAAGACCTTCACCCTGTCATTTGGGTAAGTATATGGTTTTAAATTGAAGGTTAAGAGACAAGCATTTCTGTATTGGCGGTACAGAGATCTATCCCCACTAAATAGATCTGGAGAAGAAATATGCGGTTCAACAGATGACTCAGTAGTATATGATTTAGGGGGGGGCTATGTCTTTAAGAGCCTTCCTTAAACTGTCGTTTTCCGCCTTAAGCTCCCTCATACCTTGGGTGAGCTCATCTACTCTTTGCGACAGATTATAAACAATGTTAGGTAAGTCTGCTGGATCCATTGTAGAAAGGGCTTAGTTATTCTATAAGGTTTGTTTCCAGGTAGTGCAGAAATATAGGATCTCAACTGCAGACTTATAGAGATTTGTATATGTATCACTTAGTTGAACAGGCTATTAATTAGCATAGACTGTTTGATAAAGTGAAATAAAGTTAATATATTTTACATAGGAGGAAATAGTTTTATATTTCACTCTATTCTTGAAACTGATAGCAGAATAGGAGTAAGATTCTGTAATGTAAGCAGAGTTCCAAATTACTCCTTTATAGACTAGCAAGCAGGTATTGTAGGGAATAATGTGCACAGCGTGGATTAGCACAGTTCATCCAAAAGGTAAGTTGGCTGGTTTAGAACAAAAGGACTTAGGTGGTAGGTTTCCCTTCACAACATTAACCTGAACAAGAGTATACACATGAGACTCAGAAACTTTACATTTGACCGCTAGAGTGCCGAGATCTGTAACAGCTGATAGGAGGAGCTGACACGATGACTGACAGCGGCACAAGCGGCAGCGTAAACTGTAGCTCCGGTTACGGAAGAGGTAAACGGTTGTCTCTTAATGAGTATTAGAAGTGTAGGAGTCACAACCGATTCAGTGCAAGTCAGAAGGTTGGAACAGATGGTAAGCGGAGTCCCACTGAAAAGGCGTGTGGCTTGTAAGCTGCTGCTGGGAAAGTGCCGGTTACGGCAAAGCATGAAATGTTATAAATCCTTTGTGCAGCAGAGGGTAATAGGAGGAAATTGAGAGTCCGCTGTGAAATAATCCTCCTGGGGTTAGAGGATAACTAAATTCCAGGTGACAATGGTATAAACAGCTTTGTAATCCACAAGGAGAGCTTGATATACAACTCAGTAGCAAAGGATAGCAGGACTGCTACAGACAGCTACAAGTGCAATAACTAAGCACCTGTTTGCAGTCAGGTGAAGACTTAAATGCAGACAGATAGAGACCATGTGATTGAAAGGTAACTGGAAAAGGCGGACTGGAATCCTTACAGTGGTTTCTTGTTGTCACTACTCGCAGTACACTACTCTCTTATATGGAGCTGGTCTGTGCATTTCTTGTTGTCGCTGCTGGCAGTACACTTCTCTCTGGTCTGGAGCAGGTCTGTGCATTTCTTGTTGTCACTACTGGCAGTACACTACTCTCTGGTCTGGAGCTGGTCTGTGCATTTCTTGTTGTTACTACTGGCAGTACACTACTCTCTTATATGGAGCTGGTCTGTGCATTTCTTGTTGTCACTACTGGCAGTACACTACTCTCTTATATGGAGCTGGTCTGTGCATTTCTTGTTGTCACTACTGGCAGTACACTACTCTCTTATATGGAGCTGGTCTGTGCATTTCTTGTTGTCGCTGCTGGCAGTACACTACTCTCTGGTCTGGAGCAGGTCTGTGGTTTTTGTTGTCACCATTTTGAAGGGTGATGGATGAGCATCTACTGTCATAATAGTGGAAAACTTGTGAGAAATATTTTTCTTTATCAGCAAAAGATTGAGGATTATATTTGAATGTGGTGTCAGAGTCTATGTGGCCAATGTTAGGGTAGAAAAACCCTAAATGTATCTCCTGAGAATTTCCTAGTTACATTCACCTCATTCCTAATTTAGGATTGAACAGAACACCATTTGGTACTCTACAGAAACTGTATAAATCAAACACATACATTCATGCATATATCCTGTACCTAAATAGACACCAGTTAATAGCTACAATAGAGGCTATTTAATACCTACACTAATATCCCTACATCTACATATATCTTATTGTTCTACAGTGGGGATTATTGCATCTATAACACTGACTGATTTCCATTACATATGATTGCCATATATATTCAACAGTTACTGAGAAATACCAGGTAAATAGCTTAACATAATATTTAACAGGACTGTAGCAATGATGATTTAAAAGGATACCCCTCTTGAATTAAATAAGCAAGAAATAATTACCAATTTTAAAAATATGTTTAATTATTTTATCTTAAGACCTAGAAATTCTAAAGATAAAATAATAATCTGCAAATTTATACTATTAAACTATAGGGTATATCATTCTGCTTAGTTTACCTGAGTCATGTTAGCACCTATTGTGATTTTACATGGAATAGTATGATGAACAATGAAAACCTGCAGGGGTATTCTATGGTATCATATACATTTTGTAAAAATATATATTTACATATAGAAACAGTAGTTTAATCATCATAGATATGTGAGTTTTCAGTAAATGCTGGAACAAGGATTAATCGACTCATTGTAAAGGTGTTAGTAACCCTTATATGGTTATGTTCTATTACAAACTAAATTATAGCAATCGGCTTTAGTTCTGTTATTTTAAGATGGAGATTCTCTCGATGCAACTGTGCCTCTGGTGTCTGATGTCAGTCATGGCTCTGCTTTTTGCTTTTGGTATCAGTCATTCCTTTTCTGTAATACCTGTTAAACAAAAATATAAAATGTAAATCTACATATAATATATACATTAAACTAACTTGGGGTTTGGTCTGTCCTGAATCTGTCTTACAGAATAAAAACAGAATTTATGCTTACCTGATAAATTACTTTCTCCAACGGTGTGTCCGGTCCACGGCGTCATCCTTACTTGTGGGATATTCTCTTCCCCAACAGGAAATGGCAAAGAGCCCAGCAAAGCTGGTCACATGATCCCTCCTAGGCTCCGCCTTCCCCAGTCATTCGACCGACGTAAAGGAGGAATATGCATAGGAGAAATCATATGATACCGTGGTGACTGTAGTTAGAGAAAATAATTCATCAGACCTGATTAAAAAACCAGGGCGGGCCGTGGACCGGACACACCGTTGGAGAAAGTAATTTATCAGGTAAGCATAAATTCTGTTTTCTCCAACATAGGTGTGTCCGGTCCACGGCGTCATCCTTACTTGTGGGAACCAATACCAAAGCTTTAGGACACGGATGATGGGAGGGAGCAAATCAGGTCACCTAGATGGAAGGCACCACGGCTTGCAAAACCTTTCTCCCAAAAATAGCCTCCGAAGAAGCAAAAGTATCAAATTTGTAAAATTTGGTAAAAGTGTGCAGTGAAGACCAAGTCGCTGCCTTACATATCTGATCAACAGAAGCCTCGTTCTTGAAGGCCCATGTGGAAGCCACAGCCCTAGTGGAGTGAGCTGTGATTCTTTCAGGAGGCTGCCGTCCGGCAGTCTCATAAGCCAATCGGATGATGCTTTTAAGCCAAAAAGAGAGAGAGGTAGAAGTTGCTTTTTGACCTCTCCTTTTACCAGAATAAACAACAAACAAGGAAGATGTTTGTCTGAAATCCTTTGTAGCCTCTAAATAGAATTTTAGAGCACGAACTACATCCAAATTGTGCAACAAACGTTCCTTCTTTGAAACTGGATTCGGACACAAAGAAGGCACAACTATCTCCTGGTTAATATTTTTGTTAGAAACAACTTTCGGAAGAAAACCAGGTTTAGTACGCAAAACCACCTTATCTGCATGGAACACCAGATAAGGAGGAGAACACTGCAGAGCAGATAACTCTGAAACTCTTCTAGCAGAAGAAATTGCAACCAAAAACAAAACTTTCCAAGATAATAACTTAATATCTACGGAATGTAAGGGTTCAAACGGAACCCCTTGAAGAACTGAAAGAACTAAATTGAGACTCCAAGGAGGAGTCAAAGGTTTGTAAACAGGCTTGATTCTAACCAGAGCCTGAACAAAAGCTTGAACATCTGGCACAGCCGCCAGCTTTTTGTGAAGTAAAACAGATAAAGCAGAAATCTGTCCCTTCAAAGAACTTGCAGATAATCCTTTCTCCAAACCCTCTTGTAGAAAGGATAGAATCTTAGGAATTTTTATCTTGTTCCATGGGAATCCTTTAGATTCGCACCAACAGATATATTTTTTCCATATTTTATGGTAAATTTTTCTAGTTACAGGCTTTCTAGCCTGAATAAGAGTATCAATGACAGAATCTGAGAACCCACGCTTTGATAAAATCAAGCGTTCAATCTCCAAGCAGTCAGTTGGAGTGAGGCCAGATTCGGATGTTCGAACGGACCTTGAACAAGAAGGTCCCGTCTCAAAGGTAGCTTCCATGGTGGAGCCGATGACATATTCACCAGGTCTGCATACCAAGTTCTGCGTGGCCACGCAGGAGCTATCAAGATCACCGAAGCCCTCTCCTGATTGATCCTGGCTACCAGCCTGGGAATGAGAGGAAACGGTGGGAATACATAAGCTAGGTTGAAGGTCCAGGGCGCTACTAGTGCATCTACTAGAGTCGCCTTGGGATCCAAGGATCTGGACCCGTAGCAAGGAACCTTGAAGTTCTGACGAGACGCCATCAGATCCATGTCTGGAATGCCCCATAATTGAGTTATTTGGGCAAAGATTTCCGGATGGAGTTTCCACTCCCCCGGATGAAACGTCTGACGACTCAGAAAATCCGCTTCCCAATTTTCCACTCCTGGGATGTGGATTGCAGACAAGTGGCAGGAGTGAATCTCCGCCCATTGAATTATTTTGGTCACTTCTTCCATCGCCAGGGAACTCCTTGTTCCCCCCTGATGGTTGATATATGCAACAGTCGTCATGTTGTCTGATTGAAACCTTATGAATTTGGCCTTTGCTAGTTGAGGCCAAGCCTTGAGAGCATTGAATATCGCTCTCAGTTCCAGAATGTTTATCGGGAGAAGAGATTCTTCCCGAGACCATAGACCCTGAGCCTTCAGGGGTTCCCAGACCGCGCCCCAGCCCACCAGACTGGCGTCGGTCGTGACAATGACCCACTCTGGTCTGCGGAAGCTCATCCCTTGTGACAGGTTGTCCAGGGTCAGCCACCAACGGAGTGAATCTCTGGTCCTCTGATCTACTTGGATCGTCGGAGACAAGTCTGTATAATCCCCATTCCACTGTCTGAGCATGCACAGTTGTAATGGTCTTAGATGAATTCGCGCAAAAGGAACTATGTCCATTGCCGCAACCATCAAACCTATTACTTCCATGCACTGCGCTATGGAAGGAAGAAGAACAGAATGAAGTACTTGACAAGAGCTTAGAAGTTTTGATTTTCTGGCCTCTGTCAGAAAAATCTTCATTTCTAAGGAGTCTATTATTGTTCCCAAGAAGGGAACTCTTGTTGACGGGAATAGAGAACTTTTTTCTACGTTCACTTTCCACCCGTGAGATCTGAGAAAGGCTAGGACAATGTCCGTATGAGCCTTTGCTTGTGGCAGAGACGACGCTTGAATCAGTATGTCGTCCAAGTAAGGTACTACTGCAATGCCCCTTGGCCTTAGCACCGCTAGAAGGGACCCTAGTACCTTTGTGAAAATTCTTGGAGCAGTGGCTAATCCGAATGGAAGTGCCACAAACTGGTAATGCTTGTCCAGAAAGGCGAACCTTAGGAACCGATGATGTTCCTTGTGGATAGGAATATGTAGATACGCATCCTTTAAATCCACCGTGGTCATGAATTGACCTTCCTGGATGGTAGGAAGAATTGTCCGAATGGTTTCCATTTTGAACGATGGAACCCTGAGAAATTTGTTTAGGATCTTGAGATCCAAAATTGGCCTGAATGTTCCCTCTTTTTTGGGAACTATGAACAGATTGGAGTAAAACCCCAGCCCTTGTTCTCCTAATGGAACAGGATGAATCACTCCCATTTTTAACAGGTCTTCTACACAATGTAAGAATGCCTGTCTTTTTATTTGGTCTGAAGACAATTGAGACCTGTGGAACCTTCCCCTTGGGGGTAGTTCTTTGAATTCCAGGAGATAACCTTGAGAAACTATTTCTAGCGCCCAAGGATCCTGAACATCTCTTGCCCAAGCCTGAGCGAAGAGAGAGAGTCTGCCCCCCACCAGATCCGGTCCCGGATCGGGGGCCAACATCTCATGCTGTCTTAGTAGCGGTAGCAGGCTTCTTGGCCTGCTTACCTTTGTTCCAGCCTTGCATCGGTCTCCAGGCTGGCTTGGTTTGAGAAGAATTACCCTCTTGCTTAGAGGATGTAGAATTTGAGGCTGGTCCGTTTCTGCGAAAGGGACGAAAATTTGGCTTATTTTTAGCCTTAAAAGACCTATCCTGAGGAAGGGCGTGGCCCTTTCCCCCAGTGATGTCTGAAATAATCTCTTTCAAGTCAGGGCCAAACAGCGTTTTCCCCTTGAAAGGGATGTTAAGCAATTTGTTCTTGGAGGACACATCCGCTGACCAAGACTTTAGCCAAAGCGCTCTGCGCGCCACAATAGCAAAACCTGAATTTTTCGCCGCTAATCTAGCTAATTGCAAAGTGGCGTCTAAGGTAAAAGAGTTAGCCAATTTAAGTGCTTGAACTCTGTCCATAACCTCCTCATAAGAAGATTCTTTATTGAGCGACTTTTCTAGTTCTTCGAACCAGAAACACGCTGCTGTAGTGACAGGAACAATGCATGAAATTGGTTGTAGAAGGTAACCTTGCTGAACAAACATCTTTTTAAGCAAACCCTCTAATTTTTTATCCATAGGATCTTTGAAAGCACAACTATCTTCTATAGGGATAGTAGTGCGTTTGTTTAGAGTAGAAACCGCCCCCTCGACCTTGGGGACTGTCTGCCATAAGTCCTTCCTGGGGTCGACCATAGGAAATAATTTCTTAAATATAGGGGAAGGGACAAAAGGTATGCCGGGCCTTTCCCATTCTTTATTTACAATGTCCGCCACCCGCTTGGGTATAGGAAAAGCTTCGGGGGGCACCGGGACCTCTAGGAACTTGTCCATCTTACATAATTTCTCTGGAATGACCAAATTGTCACAATCATCCAGAGTAGATAACACCTCCTTAAGCAGAGCGCGGAGATGTTCCAATTTAAATTTGAATGTAATAACGTCAGGTTCAGCTTGTTGAGAAATTTTTCCCGAATCTGAAATTTCTCCCTCAGACAAAACCTCCCTGGCCCCTTCAGACTGGTGTAAGGGCATGTCAGAACCATTATCATCAGCGTCCTCATGCTCTTCAGTATCTAAAACAGAGCAGTCGCGTTTTCGCTGATAAGTGGGCATTTTGGCTAAAATGTTTTTAATAGAATTATCCATTACAGCCGTTAATTGTTGCATAGTAAGGAGGATTGGTGCACTAGATGAACTAGGGACCTCCTGAGTGGGCAAGACTGGTGTAGACATAGAAGGAGATGATGCAGTACCATGCTTACTCCCCTCACTTAAGGAATCATTTTGGGCAACATTATTATCAGTGGCATCATTGTCCCTACTTTGTTTGTCACAATCAGCACATATATTTAAATGGAGAGGAACCTTGGCTTCCGAACATACAGAACATCGTCTATCTGATGGTTCAGACATGTTAATAGGCATAAACTTGATAACAAAGCACAAAAAACGTTTAAAAATAAAACCGGTACTGTCACTTTAAATTTTAAACTGAACACACTTTATTACTGAATATGTGAAAAAGTATGAAGGAATTGTTCAAAATTAACCAAAATTTCACCACAGTGTCTTAAAGCCTTAAAAGTATTGCACACCAAATTTGAAAGCTTTAACCCTTAAAATAACGGAACCGGAGCCGTTTTTACATTTAACCCCTATACAGTCCCAGGGATCTGCTTTGCTGAGACCCAACCAAGCCCAGAGGGGAATACGATACCAAATGACGCCTTCAATAAGCTTTTTCAGTGGATCTGAGCTCCTCACACATGCATCTGCATGCCTTGCTTCTCAAAAACAACTGTGCATCAGTGGCGCGAAAATGAGGCTCTGCCTATGACTAGAAAAGGCCCCCAGTGAAAAAGGTGTCCAATACAGTGCCTGCCGTTTTTTTAACACAATTCCCAAGATTAAAATAACTCTTCAAAGTTATAAACCATTAAATATGCTTATAAAGTAATCGTTTTAGCCCAGAAAAATGTCTACCAGTCTTAAAAGCCCTTGTGAAGCCCTTTATTCTTATATTTAAAACTAAGAAAATGGCTTACCGGATCCCATAGGGAAAATGACAGCTTCCAGCATTACCAAGTCTTGTTAGAAATGTGTCATACCTCAAGCAGCAAAGTCTGCCCACTGTTTCCCCCAACTGAAGTTACTTCATCTCAACAGTCCTGTGTGGAAACAGCCATCGATTTTAGTAACGGTTGCTAAAATCATCTTCCTCTTACAAACAGAAATCTTCATCTCTTTTCTGTTTCAGAGTAAATAGTACATACCAGCACTATTTTAAAATAACAAACACTTGATAGAAGAATAAAAACTACATTTAAACACCAAAAAACTCTAAGCCATCTCCGTGGAGATGTTGCCTGTACAACGGCAAAGAGAATGACTGGGGAAGGCGGAGCCTAGGAGGGATCATGTGACCAGCTTTGCTGGGCTCTTTGCCATTTCCTGTTGGGGAAGAGAATATCCCACAAGTAAGGATGACGCCGTGGACCGGACACACCTATGTTGGAGAAATGGTGTTTGAATGGCATAAGTTTTACAATACTCAATTCAGGTACAGACTATGTTGTTGTTAACGTTTAGCAAATAAGAGTGCCCAAATGGGAACACTCTGTTTCAAGCAAGTGACCCTCTGCCCCACCCCCCCACCTCCTTGGGCACGATTGTTGCTTAAAACAATTTTCTTTAAAGAAATGGGGATAGCTAAATAGATTTGGGACCAAATGGTATAGTACTATCAGGAATGACACCAATATCAATGCACTCACCGTAGTTGAAGGCATACTTCCTATTTCTTTTATGTCCATAGATGAGTGTTTGCGGTGCCTTTGCTGCTGTTTCATTCCATTTCCTGAGTGTTTTACCTGTGGAGCCTGAAACATACTTTCTAGGGCAGACAATTTAGTCAGAATGATCTTATATTCTGCATTTAATTCTGGGTGACCATGTGATGCATCCAAGCTCCAAGTGTAATTTTGTTTAGCCAAAGAATGTAGAAAAATACATTCACAGTGTGGATAGTGTTTACACAGCATCAGTGTAAAACCATTGACTGTGTCCATTATGTTTACCCATTTGTTGCTCTGTAAATCATTTTTTTTTTTAATTCTTTTTTTATTAAAGAAACACAGGTACAAGGAGATATATATCAGCATTTACAAGGCATAGTTATAAGACATTAAAGAAATGCTACATACTAAACATCTGTATATTAACATTTGTGGTATAGTTGTCATTGAGCGTTACAGAAGAAGGTGGTATAGTTCTCAAAGGTATATATGCACTATGCAAATCTGAATATAAAGGATTGAGTCTGTATAAAAGAGATCTGAACATTGAGAGGTACATAAAGGACTAGTCGAGTCCCATTTTATACTAAACCTGTGCCTCTTAATATTTTTTTTTATATATTAACAACTAAGAACACAACAAAACATACAACAAAACATACAACAAAACATACAACCAAATATTAACACTGGTGGTATGCCCAAAAGGGTATACTAATTCTCGTTGCAGTAGGTATAACAGGTAATATGCAGCTTTATAAAAGATGGAATATATGTATATGTGGTGCTCACATAGCAAAGAAACCAAGTGACATTCAGTTGTGCATATATATATATACGCATACACGCATACATATACATACATACCCACACATACAAGTCGTTGTAGATGAAACTAATAAAGTGAAACAGCAGGCTTTTATAATATGTGATGAGGTAAGCCAAGGCATGAAAAACCAGATGAGGTAAGCCAAGGCATGAAAAACCAGATGCATCATTCAATATGAAGAGAGGGGCAGCACTGAAAGATAATTAGCAGGAATGTTTAAGTAATGCTTTTAATGTCTAGGCTATACTGTGGAAACAGAGACTGGGCAATCCCAGTATATTAAACACAAGTGATGCATGAGACTGCAAATAATTCTAATAAAGTAATACAGCATGCTTCTGCATATAGAGAAAACTGAAGTATATCAGAATAGAAAATATAAATTGCATCCTACAATGTAAAAAAAAAAAAAAAAAAAAAAGAGGCAGGATTGAGAAATCATTAATAAAATCTATAAGCAATAATACCAATGTCTAGCTTATACTGTGGAAACAAATCAGGAGTTTTCAGCATGGGAAGCTGGGCAACCTCAATATGTTAACTCTAAAGTATGTAACTCTAAGAAAGGGAAACCATATTTTCCTACATATACATATAGAAAGCAAAATAAGGTATCAGAGTATAAAATGCAAATTGTTTCATTCAATGTGATGACTGAGACAGCATTGATAGGGAGTGAATAAAATCTGCATTGCTGAATACTTGCTGTTGAATATTCAAAATAAAAAAAAAAGGATTGCAGACATATTTTTTTATCAAGGTTGTAAGCAACCTGTCATAAGTCATAAGTAAAATGATGGTGCACTGCCATCTCTTTAAAGCAGTCCCTTATGGAAGTTCCAAACATGAGGGGGGTGAGTTAATACCCTATCTCTGCAAAGGATATCATCCAACTCCTACACGAGCAGGGAGAGGATGAATGCTAAAAACAAAGCATGAGTGAACAGGACATAAACTGCTCCAAGTGTGGAATGAGAAATATATTGCAGCTGTCCCTGAAAAGGTCCTGCAGAACTTTACATCTTTTCTATACAGACAGCCTGTCCACATGTTGCTCCACTGAAATGGTCTTGTAAGTTTATAACACTGAGGGTTTCTCTGAGAGCAGCCAGCTGCTAGTAGCTCTGGAGCTGACATCAGTAAATCAAATAGGCACAAGTCTGTTACATTTAAACTGACCTCATGGCATGTTTCTGCAGTCTTAGGTGGGAGTCTCAGTGATCCAAGAGATATATCCTCTGAGCAGCCGTTATGAGAGTCCAATATGAGAACAGTTAGATTGTCAGCATACTTCACATAGCCATGCTGTATTGGGTACTCAGTAATAGAATTTTCCTTGTGATCTTCACACATGGTTATTATCAGTTTGGTGCCTCTCACAACTCCCTGAACTTCCTGGCATAACTCTGAACAGGCAGATAGCAATCTGTCCAGTGAAGGTGTAAACAGCATGGTCAGTTCCTGGATGAGGTTATCTTTGCACATCAGCATGTTGAATCCTACTTTGCATCCAGGATTATAGGAGGCCTCAGCTGCTGTTTATAAGATGGTGTAGGCAGTTTTACTGCTGTCTCTTCTCAGGGGCAAGGGCGTGATGTAGGGGCCCTTCACACATCAGGTTTCAGCTGCAGCAAGGGCACGCATAAATTAGGATGCCTGCTCAGCAAGAAAAGTAGCGTGGGTTAGCTGGTGGCAGCGATTAATTGCTTTTTTTAAGAGCTGTTTTGCAGAGCTCTTTCTTCTTGCTGCCACCCAGTTGCTCCGCCCACAGGAAGTCTCCCTGTAAATCATTTTTAAAGCATTTAGCTCTAGAGGATTTGACATTTCTAGGCCTTTTTCTGGTGGATTATTTTAAATTTTTGAAATTTGCAGAATTGTTGGTTGGGAATTTGGCTCCCAGAACAGTGGCTGATTTTGACATGTTAGCACTAAGAATATTTATAGATTCCACTGAATTACCCACAACCATGAGTGTTTTAGGGGATTGTGTGTCAAAGGTTTGAAAAATTAGTCAGGCATGCTGTTAGATGTCTCACACTTATATTTTCTAACTGTGTATTCTGTCCATCAGTAGGAGGACACACAGATTGAGAGTGGAGGGCCCTCTAGTGGGTCTGTAACAGCATTAAGGGATTACCAACTTGAAGTCTGGAGGATTGTGGAGTGTGTTTGTTACAATGTTGCAGGCGAGGAGGAGGTCTTTTGTGCTTACCTTTATAGGTTCCTGCAGCAGGGTGTCCGGCCTCTTTTCGGTTCCAGACTTCAAGGAGAAAGTTTCTGCTGTATTCCTGAAGTAATAGTTGGAAATGGATAGATCCAGGAGGAAATCTCTGCCACCTAAGAGATACAGGGAGGTCGTGGAAATGGCATCCAGGAAGAGAGGACCTGCAAGACAGATGGAGGAGCATGGGTCTGATGAAGTGGTACCCCCTACCCCCCAGAAAGATAGGCCCCAGAGGAGTTTTAATAAAGGGAAGGGGCCTGCCAAGGGCGGGAGAAGAGGATCAGGGCCCAAGGCTGGTGTGGGTAATATAGCCCCTGCCGGGGAGGGCCAGGTGAGGCCTGGTTTAGGCCGTAGTGAGGATGGGTCAGGGTCTAGTGTAGGTCAGCAGGGCCCTCTGGTGTCAGGGACGCCTAGTAGTAGACTAATAGAGGGCGAGGTGGCAGGTCACTTGGCGGCTCTAACACCGGAGGCCGTGGCGGCGGTCCTGGCCTTGGCCCAAACCTTGTCTCAATTGCCCCCTGGGCATGGGCAGGACCGGATCGCGGCCCCGGCGGCCGGTGGTGGGGCTGTTGTGCAGGCCGGAGGTGTGGGGCCTGCATCGCAGGCTCAGGCAGAGTGCGCAGCGGCACCCGCCCTCTCGGATGGCGGATCCCGCGAGATGTACTCCTCTAGTTCAGAGGAGGAGGATCGCGGCCGCCATCTTGGAGGGCGGGCAAGTGGAGGAGACGCCACGCGCGACCGGAGCGGCCCAGGTAACTTGGGGAGGCTTCCGGTCGCGGGTGGTGGGTCAAACGGAGGCTCTGGAGGGCAGCGGGCGCAAGTACCTGGAGCGGCCAGGGCCGCAGGCGAGACAGAGGCGAGAGACAGTGGAGGAGAAGGCCCCAGTACAAGCGCGCATGCGCGCGCGGCGGTCAGAGGCCTTGGCAATACTACGCATGCGCACATGGGTATGAGCGCTTGCGGTTTGGCGAGTGGAGCAAGTGTGGCTGGAGCAAGGGGGCAGAGAGTGAGCAGTGATGTGGGGTCAGGCATGGTGGTACCCCGGTCAGGGGCACAAGCAGGCTTGCAGGGTGGCACGAGCGGCAGCAGGGGTATGACCGGACTCGCTGTGAGGACACAAGGGGGAGTCATGGATGGAAGCGAGAGGGGATTTTACAGGCATGAATACGGTGAAAGAAGGGGGGCGCATGCGGGGATAACGCATGTTGTTGAGGACAGAGCACTGCATGACAGGTGTGGGGAAGTGATGCATGGAGGACACAGAGGTGTGGAGCTTGCGAACCGTGAGCAGGGCGGTGTGAGACAGGTTGTGCCTGTGTGTTTTGTGAATGATGCCCAAGGGCATAGTGGCTTGGTGCAGGAAGAAGTTATAAGAAAGGCAGTTGAGGCTGCGCTGCGTGAAGTGGCCAGGCAACAGGCCCCCCAAGGGTTGCGTGCCCACGCCCTGGAGGGGCCTGGTCAGGAAGCCATGATAAGAAGGGCGGTTTCATCAGCCCTGGGGGTGAATACTGTGGGGGAACAGAGGGTGGAGGGTAGGAATGTTTCTTTTGACTCTCCTCCCGTCGGCCAGAGTACTCCCCAAGTTACTTTGTCTCCACAGGTGCAAAATAGGTCTGCGTCAACGATGGCTTCGGAGGCTTCCAGTGCATTGGTGGTGGCGGGTTAAAGCAGGGAACAGGCTGTTCATCCAGGAACATCTGCACAAGCACCCGTCGACGCTGAGGGAACTGGAACTCGTGAGTACTATGCACATCAAACATTACACGCTGACACGGGGTCTTCAACTAGTGGGTCAGGTTCAGAGAGTGGAGAGGACCTGGGGCTGGTTGGGAAAGGGCAGCGTAGGATGTTTAGATGGATCAAGAAAATGGCAGCGGGGCACGCGAAGGATAGGGCTGGGGGACCAGGGCCTGCGGACCAGGAGCACGGGCCTAGCGGGCCTGGGGGCAGTGGGCCAGGGGTCCCTGTGCCACGGAAGGTGGCCGCGCAAGGGGACACATACCCATGCCTAGTACATTCACTGTATGGGCATCTGAAGACAAAAGTAGTAAAAAAGATCCAGGAGGGTCGATATGTGAATATCTTCGACCTCTCCTTAGATGCGTTTCGAGCAAAAGAGAGGGCCCTGGATGGGTCTGGGCCAAAAAAGGTGCGCAGACCTGAAACATATGAGGAATGGCTTAAATGTTTCAGGGTGCTAGCGGCTTGCTACGTGGATAGGTGGCCGCTACAGGGCCACAACCTCTTTAAGTACCAAGATACTATAGAGGACATCCACGCTAGATTCAAAGAGGGGGCGTGGAGAGAGTATGATATGGCCTTCAGGAGGAAAATGGTGGGAAACACCTTACTGCATTTCGGCACGCAAGACATGCACTTGTGTTCGAAATTGGGGCTAGAAGGAGGCGCAACGCCACCCGCCCAGGCGCGGCAGGGGTTGCCCCGGCCGGGCGCGAGGACAAGCAGGCGGGGACGCGAGTGCTGGAAATTCCAGGACAAATCGTGCGAGAGGGGGAGCAGTTGCTCCTTTCGGCACATCTGCAGATACTGCGGAGGCCCCCACTCAGGGATGGATTGCGTTAAACGCACGGAGCAGGGGCAGCTTAAACCAGCTCAGAAACCAGGAGCTGTGGGTAAGGGCCCCAACCCCGCTTAAGCTGCCTCCGATGCTAGCATGGCTAGCTAATTATCCAGACCGGGAGGCGGCGGAGCTGCTTCGGGTCGGTCTGGAATGGGGTTTTGAGATACCAATCTCGAGAGAGGTACTGGGAGCGAAAGGGCACAAGAATTTAAAAACGGCCTACGAATTCCCACACGTGGTGAGGGAAAAATTGGCTAAAGAATTGGCGATGGGGCGGGTGTCTGGCCCGTTCGCCGAGCCCCCAATTGACGGCCTGGTGGTGTCACCTTTGGGAGTGGTGCCAAAAAAGGACCCGGGGAAGTTCAGATTGATTCATCACCTGTCTTTTCTGAAAGGGGGATCGGTCAATGACGCAATTGACCCCAAGCTCAGTTCGGTACATTATCAATCCTTTGATAATGCGCTAGAGGTGGTCAGGGCTTGTGGTCCTGGTGCACTGATGGCAAAACTGGACATTGAGTCTGCATTTAGGCTATTGCCGCTTCATCCTTCAGCTTTCAGGCTTATGGGGATGAAGTTTGAGGGTTCTTACTACGTGGACAGGTGTCTCCCAATGGGGTGCTCCCTGTCGTGCTCGCTATTCAAGTGTTTCAGTACTTTTCTGCACTGGGTGCTCGAGACAGCGTCTGGGGGTGGGGCGATTGCCCATTACCTCGATGACTTCCTGTTGGTGGGGGGAGCCGGGGGCGCTGAGTGTGAACGACTCATGAAAGTCATGGTAGACATGATGGCATGTTTTGGGGTACCACTGGCGGATGATAAGACGCAGGGTCCCTGTACGTGTATAACATTTCTGGGAATAGAAATTGACACGGTTCAGGCCGTTTGCAGACTGCCGGTGGACAAGGTGCAGCGGATGTTGCAGACGGCCCGGTCAGTCATGGGGAGCGAGAGGGTCCCCATTAGGGAGGTCCAGTCATTGCTGGGTCTCTTGAACTTTGCGGGCGGGTGATCCCCATGGGTAGGGTTTTCAATCGCCGTTTGGAGGGCCAATTGAAGGGTCATTCTGGGCGAGCAAATTGGGCACGCATAACGGACGAGATAAAGGAAGATTTGGGAGTTTGGGAAAACTTTCTGAAAAACTTCAATGGGGTTTGCCTCTGGAGGCAACCACCAGTGTCCAATCAAATACTGCACCTCTTCACGGACGCAGCAGGGAGCTCCGGTTATGGGGCATACCTGGAAGGGGAATGGAGTGCGGCTCCATGGCCCAGCGAATGGATAGCATCGGAGTTGTTTCCGATAATCGTAGCGGTGGAAATATGGGGGGATAAGTTGGCGAACAGGTCGGTGGTATTCTGGACAGATAACCTGAGTGTGGTGTACGCCATTAATCGGTTGTCGGCGGCTTCACCTAATGTCGTTCGCTATCTGAGGCACCTAGTGTTGCGCTGCTTGCAGCTCAACATCTGCTTCACCGCCAAACACGTCCCGGGAGTGCAGAATGTGATAGCTGACGCACTCTCTCGATTCAATTGGGGGCAGTTTAGGAAAGCAGCACCCAAGGCGGCGAAGGAGGGTCTAATGTGCCCATCTTATCTTTGGCAGCTGATGAAGGATGGGAAGGCATCCTCAGCTTAGTTAAGGCATCCTTGGCTCCGAAGACATGGTCCACATACCTGGGCCACTGGAACAGATGGGAGGCGTTCTGTCGTCAGAAGGACGTACAGGTACAGGGGGCCACTAGGGTGCATGTGTTGGAATGGCTGGCATGGCTGAGAAGGGATGGAGTTAGCAAGGCAGGAGCTGCGGGTAGGCTATCAGCAGTGGCATTCTTTATCAGAGCACTCGGTTTCAGGGATCACTCCAGGACGTTTCTGGTTCAGAAAGTTCTGAAGGGCTGGGGGAGAATGGTTCCTAGGGTTAAGGACCCCAGGGAACCAATCACGGCCAGTAGACTGAGGCAGTTGGCGTTCGGTTTAAAGGAAGTGTGTAAATCCGATTACGAGATATTACTCTTTCAAACAGCTTTTGCAATAGCATTCGCCGGGGCCCTTCGGGTGAGCGAGTTAGTCTCATCATCCAAAAGGGAGGGTTCAGGGGGAGTCCTGGCGAAAAATGTGCGCTTGGCGCAAGGGAGGGTGCTATTATTTGTCCCTCGGTCCAAAACGGATCAAGAGGGTAGCGGGACTTGGCTACCCCTGGCCAATCAGGAGGAAGCTTTATGCTGTCCAGCCCGTTGTGTAGAGGAGTTTTCTAAACTCCGGCCGGCGCAGTGTGACCAGTTCCTCGTCCATGAGGACGGGTCAGCGCTGTCGATATTTCAGTTTCGTAGAGTGCTCGCGAAAACAGCGGTGGTTGCGGGCCTGGATCCCAAGAGGATCGCTGTCCATTCGTTCAGGATTGGGGCCGCGACTAGTGCGGCAGAGAAGGGTGACTCCCCGGCGGAAATAAAGAGACTGGGGAGGTGGAAGTCAGCGCAGTTCAAAGTATATGTTAGGCCCACACCGGGAACGCATTGCTGAGGCAGATGCTGATCGTGACCCCTAGAGGTACGGGCAGGGTCTCGAAGGGGGTACCCCAAGCTTCACGGGTTGTGTGGTTTTTGGGGAGGGATGCGGGCTGAAATTGGAGTGAACTGTGGGGGTTTGTGTTAGGGGTCAGAGCGTGACCAGCTAATAGGGTATCGTCTGTTTCACTAGGTACATTGGGAAGTTCACCCACGGTTCGAGTTTGGATAATAGGCCACTCCTTTATCCATTGGGCTTCCATCAGGGCGCTGCGGACGCCGGAAGGGCAGCAGCTTGGATTCCAAACGTCCAGGGCCAACTTCCGGTGGTTAGGACGCAGGGGTCTTGTTTGGGATGATTTGCCAGCATTGTTGCAGGAGGCACACAAAAGGTGGGGGCAGCCCCATGTGATAGTGCTACACCTGGGAGGTAATGACTTAGGGTCATTGCCGGCTTTAGACCTTATTAAAAGGATGACAGCCGATATTAAGTGGGTCCACACGTGGTTGAAGGAGGTCAAAATCGGGTGGTCCAATGTGGTTGCTCGGCTGCATTGGAGGCACATCGTGACACAGAAGGCGGCTTATAACGTGCGCAAGAAGGTCAATAGAGAGTTGGGGAGAACGGTCACTGCCCTGGGGGGCTTCGTGATTCGTCACGATGGAATAACGGCTGACAAAAAGGACCTATTTCGACCTGATGGGGTACACCTGACGGATGTTGGGTTGGACATATTCCTAAAAGACATTAGGAGCGCTTTGTTAAGAGTTATTTAGTTCAAAAAAAAAAAAAGTGTGGTTAATTGTTAATTGTTATTTAAGTTAATTGTACAGTTGTAAGGTTTTGCTATTTATAGGTGCCTGTCGGTTTGTATGTGGCGGCAAGAGAACGCTTGGCTCTTGTGGCGGGTGGTCAGGGCCCTGGGGAGCGGGCACCGAGAGGGAAGAGTGACGGTCTAAATTGGGGAGAGGTTACGCCCGCCAGGCGCTGGCCTGGGGGTCCTCTCCCTTGCGAATAAGACCGAATATCTCTAAACCATCACAGCTCTCTCTCAGTGCCATTGGGCGTGAACAGCCGGGTGTCACGCTGCAAACACCGAAAGGGGCCTTGACCATCTGCTTAAAGGGGCTAGGTTAGGGTAAGATGCCGCCAACGTTGTGTTACGAACTTGTTGCCAAGTTTGGTATTAAGAGTTAAAGTGCCTAAGATAATTGGTTAACACTTAGGTACTAGTTATCCGTTTATGTTAATAAACGTGACCGTGACCGGTCTTTCTCTCCCAACATGGTGTGTTTGTCTTTTATTCAGGTATGCTACACTACGTAGGACGTAATAGGGGGTTAAGACCTTAATTACAGCAGCAGGGGATTTATTTATGTTTTAAAATTCTCCATTGCCACTATGTACTGTATCCATAATAATGGAACTGTCACCTGTGAGATTGCTATTAGCTTTACTTGTAACAAGAGGTAAATCATAGCTGAATTGGCTAGATGAAATGCATTCCCCACCACTCCTTACTGTAGCATTATTGTCTGTTAAACATGCAAATGTGAAGGTGGAGGAATCATCATTATTTTTAGCACAAATAACTGAAGTGCTTTGCTGCAGCACATTAAAGCACTTGGAATTTTCAGCAGAATTCCCCAATATAATATTTTCCAATTCATTTTGTACCACAGAATATGCATTACATATTTGATCCTTTTCTTTTTCTGTTTCAAATAATTTTTCTTTGCAAATCTCTAATTCTTTTTCTGCATTTAAGCAGTTTTTATCACTCTCCTGTTTGGATTTGTTAATTTCACAATTGAGGGATGTTAGAGATTGCACTTGAATTTCTAATTTGTCAATCTCTTTTTCTTTTTTGTTTATTATATTTTTGGAACTTTGCAGTTCATTTTTCAATGTTTCTGTTTTGGAATTCATTGCCAAGCATGCTGCAAAGATACTTGCAACTGCTTTTCCTTTTGTCTTTTTGGACTTTTGTGAGATATTAATCTCTTTTTCAAATACATCCTGGACATATTTCCAGGGATTCTCTTTGTCATAAACATCACAAGCATAATCATTACTTTTATGGCTTGTGATGTATGTATCTACAAAGCTTTCCAAAGCAGATAATGTAGCCATCTTGAGAAAAAAATAAAAATAAAATAAAATTAATTGATTCCCTTTTTCTTTATGTTTGTATATCCTCCCCAGTAAGTTGGCCGGCACTTACAGGTTCTTCTAATATACTTATCTTCTTTAAAATATTATTTGGGAAATTTTAATTTTCAGTGTAGATCCTCTCCCTTATGTTCACTAGTCATAAGGGTTACTCTAATCAAACACTTTTTAAACAAAGAACTATATCGTGATTTTGTTAGCGGGGTAGGTTTTAAATCCTTTCCATCACCTAATATCCTATCCCCGGTAGGTTTTCTTCCTTGACAGAGATAGGGGTTGTTCAAAATTATACAGAATTTCTCACAGACAAAATTATTTATTAGAATAGTTTCAAAACAGCAAATCACAGACAAAATTATTTTTTAGAACAGTTTCAAAACAGCAAATCACATAATATACAATGCAATATTAATTCTTTTATTTCAAGGTGACAATATAGCTATGTCCACAAGATTTTAACTATTTATTAACATAGCTTCCTGTGGCTCATTGGAAAAATTAACAATTCAATGCTAATTAATCCAGAAGTATATACTTATATTACATGACCATGCATGATATAACTATATAAATGTTGGCTTATTGTTTTAATTAGAGGGGCCATAATACAATATTTCTATTGTATGGGACTAGATATTTCTATATCAAAGCAACATGTGCCGCTTTCAAGTAAAATGACTAGAATTTTATTCCGCACAAATGTGTGACTATTGCATAAACATATATAAATGTTTATTTAAACCCAAATAAATATTAAAATAAAATAAATATTATAACCAAATTTAATCTATGAGGATTCTTTGAATAGAAGTAATCGTTCCAAAAAGATATAACTTACTATTAGAACAATAAGCAGAATATGCAATGATTCTGTTACTGGTGATGACTGAAACAGCCCAATACATCTAAAAGCCTCATCATATGTCTAAAACATACATGCCGGATCTTATACCTTAATGGACACGACAAGTTCTAATACCCGAGCAGTCACCAATTATTGAAGATTAATTATTAACTTTGGAATACAATATTTATATTAATAATAATAATTAATGAAAGAATTTGCTTGTGAGAAAGACAGCTTAATATAACAATTTTTATTAGTCACAGCACCCAAAATCTTAGATCACACGATATAATATTCTATGCTTCTTTATATGGTACCATTAATATGAGTTACATTAAATACATTACATAAAACACATTGACATAACTGCATACAATTACATCAAATGCAAACAGACATAAAAACAACCTTATAGCTATAAAGTAAGTGCATAATATAATTACCTCTGAGGCCCAGTAAGAGGTTGTAACCTCTCTCTCCTTCCTTCCTACTACTCTCTCCCTTCTCCCTATACCTTATATACCTATATTGACAGGCCTCTTCAGCTAATACAACCCAAAAATGGATAATGGCGGATGCTTTGAGTTGGCTAAGAGTGTGATCGGTTCATAAGAGCTGAATGTATATGTTTGTTTCTAAAGTAATTTGTATCTCAGCATTTTACCTATCTCTGTATGCTGTTTATGATGGTTGGACAGATGCTTACATGGCTTATGGACTTTTTCACTAAACTATTTTAACTAAAGGAATTTATTGCCCTATCTCTGTACATAAAAAGTTGTGTCCTTGAGAGACTTTCAGCAAGCTGGACATCAAGTAGTTATATCACACACACACACACACATATATATATATATACACACACACACACGCACAAATACATATATATATAATTTCATCATATTTAGCAAATTACTCATACTGTAACATACACCTGCTGTTATCGTTTGGGATTATTCGTTTGTACACATACCGTTTGGTTGTTAAGTGGACTCCGTCAATGCCTGAGTACAGTCTACTGGGCGAATGAGAGGCCCCAGTCTGCCTTTGTTGCACCTGGAGGTGCGCTGCTTATTGTAAGTGTGACCATTAATCTTGAAATCCCTATATCCTAACTGTACTAGGCTATGGGTGTTGTTTTTTATTACTCATAGGTATAGAAGTTTGGTCTGCTGCCCTGCTGGCTATCCATCTGAGTGTCTCCATTGTGGGCTTACAGTGAGCTGGACCACTGCCAATTGATTCAGACTGCGTTGTTTGCACCTTTGGGGTGCTCCAGTTTTGTGAGTACCATTTCAACCATTGTTTTGCTCTGTGTCTAGACGTTACTAGGCCATATTGGCGCCTTTGTATCTCCTCTTTTCCAGATTAATCAAACAAAAATGCAGTGTATTTTCATATTTATTTTGCCTCCTTTTCATGTAATTTAGCTCTGAAAATGTGAATGTTTTAATTCTCATTACAGTAAATGAAACTTACTGACTTATCAAGGCTAACCCTGCTACATATCTGTCCCTAATTGGCTTTAACTGATAACAACTGCAGACCAATGCAGTTTATACTAACACAATGAATGTAGCTAGCCATGTAGTTCACAGACTAAAGCACAGATTGACTCCTCTAAATAAAGCAAATGGTGGGAGGTCATTGGCTATTAAAAAACAATTGCAGCAAACTTGATCTTAATTTGTTTTAAAAATGTTTAGATTTGGCTGATATTCTTTAGCATCACAACAGAAATGTCTTGTAATTAGAAGGTGTTTAGTGTCCTTACAATGGATACTTATTATATTGACCCCAATGTATGTGAATTGTAAAGTTATGTGCGTGCTTTACTGCGTATTAGAGAAATACAGCGGGGGTTGCACACCCCGTATTTCACACATATGGACGCGTATTTTACAGCAACCAAAAGCCGCTAGCTAAAAGATAACCTCACAGAAAAGTGCTTGTATCCTTATGTGAAAACCATAAAAAGTCTGTAACTCTGCATAAAAACAATTGGCCAGATTACAAGTTTTGCGTTATGGCTGCCTCGCTGCTAACTTGCAAGTTATTTCCATCGCTCAGCTTTAACAGCGCTGGTATTACAGGTTTGCAAAAACCCAGTGTTAGCGGGCAATATTGCAGCGTTGAGCAAATTTGAGCTCCATACCGCACCCAAATACCAGCGCTGTGGTGAGCTAGTTTTACTTGCTTGTGCACGATTTCCCCATAGAAATCAATGGGGAGAGCCGGCTAAAAAAAAGCCTAACACCTGCAATAATGGAGCGTAAAGCTCTGTAACGCAGCCCCATTGATTCCTATGGGGAAAGAAAAAATTATGTTTAAACACCCTAACATAATCCCTGAGTCTAAATACCCCTAATCTGCCACCCCCGACATCGCCGCCACCTACATTACACTTATTAACCCCTAATCTGCCGCCCCCAATGTTGCCGCCACTATACTAAAGTTATTAACCCCTAAACCTAACCCTAAGTCTAACCCTAACTTTAACATAATTAAAATAAATCTAAATAAAAATTACAATTACTACCTAAATAATTCCTATTTAAAACTAAATACTTACCTGTAAAATAAACCCTAAGCTAGCTACAATATAACTAGTAGTTACATTGTAGCTATCTTAGGGTTTATATTTATTTTACAGGTAAGTTTGTATTTATTTTAACTAGGTAGACTAGTTAGTAAATAGTTATTAACTATTTACTAACTAGCTAGTTAAAATAAATACAAACGTCTAGATTTATTTTAACTAGGTAGACTAGTTAGTAAATAGTTATTAACTATTTACTAACTAGCTAGTTAAAATAAATACAAACGTCTAGATTAAGAGTTTTGCGTTATGGCTGCCTCGCTGCTAACTTGCAAGTTATTTCCACCGCTCACCTTTAGCAGCGCTGGTATTACAGGTTTGGAAAAACCCGGCGTTAACAAGCAATATTGCAGCATTGAGAAAATTTGAGCTCCATACCGCACACAAATACCAGCGCTGCGGTGAGCTGGTTTTACGTGCTCGTGCACGATTTCCCCATAAAAATCAACGGGGAGCGCTGGCTAAGAAAAAGCCTAACACCTGCAATAATGGAGCGTAAAGCTCCGTAACGCAGCCCCATTGATTCCTACGGGGAAAGAAAAAGTTATGTTTACACCTAACACCCTAACATAAACCCCAAGTCTAAACATCCCTAAACTGCCGTCCCCATGTCGCCGCCACCTACATTACTGTTATTAACCCCTAATCTGCTGCCCCTATGTCGCCGCCACCTACATTACTGTTATTAACCCCTAATCTGCCGCCCCCAATGTCGCTGCCACCTACATTACAGTTATTAACCCCTAATCTGCCGTCCCCGACATCGCCGCCACTATACTAAAGTTATTAACTCCTAAACCTAAGTCTAACCCTAACGTAACCCTAACCCTAACGCCCACTAACTTTAATATAATTAAAATAAATCTAAATAAAAATTACAATTAATACCTAAATAATTCCTATTTAAAACTAAATACTTACCTGTAAAATAAACCTAAGCTAACTACAATATATATATATATATATTAGGTGTTATTTTTATTTTACAGGTACGTTTGTATTTATTTTAACTAGATAGACTAGTTAGTAAATAGTTATTAAATATTTACTAACTACCTAGTTAAAATAAATACAAATTTACCTGTAAAATAAAACCTAACCTGTCTTACACTAACACATTACATTAATTAAATACAATTATCTAAATTACAAAAAATAATAAATTCTAAATTACCAAATAAAATAAACACTAAATTACACAAAATAAAAAAGAAATGATCAAATATTTAAATTAATTACACCTAATCTAATAGCCCTATCAAAATAAAAAAAAACTAGCCTAAACTAAACCGCCAATGGCCCTTAAAAGGGCCTTTTGCGGGCATTGCCCCAAAGAAATCAGTTCTTTTACGGCCTTTTGCGGGCATTGCCCCAAAGAAATCAGTTCTTTTACCTGTAAAAAAAAATACAACCAACCCCCCAACAGTAAAACCCACCACCCACACAACCAACCCCCAAATAAAATCCTATCTAAAAAAAACTAAGCTCCCCATTGCCCTGAAAAGGGCATTTGGATGGGCATTGCCCTTAAAAGGGCATTTAGCTCTTTTACATTGCCCAAAGACCCTAATCTAAAAATAAAAAAATATTAGTATACTGTGTGTTGTGTGTTTATATGTGAATTTGGATATCTGTATGTGTTTGTGCAGGTGGCTGTGTAAGGGTGCCTGTGTGTGTACACAGGTGTTGTATCTGTAGGTGCGTCTATGGGTGCTTCATTTAAAAATAAATGATAGAGAGAAATGGAAGGTTGCTCTCTATAATTGGGTGGGGGTACATTTTGGATTTTCACCCTGAAAGCCAGATTCTCTAGAAACAGCCCTGGTTGAATCAGAGCGTCAAAGCCATTGCTCTTTCTAAGAGCAAAGAGCTGGAGAATATTTGTAATTTATATAGATGGGAATGTGTAGAAGACACTGCAAAACAGTGAGCCACAGCTGTTTCCTGTAATTTAAGAGTAGCAGTATGACCCCCGGTATATATGTTACTGATGCTGTACATGTGAATTTAAATAGCATTTTGTTATTAGTACTATTATTATCATCAGTACAAGAAACAGGGTCAGTAGAAAGCACTGTACTCACCCACACAAAAGCACAGAATCCATCCCAAAAGTCTTAGAAGGTTTTTTAAATGTGAACACAAAAAAGGAACAGAGCGCAACCGCAACTCAAGGTAAAAGTTTTATTACTTTGTCAAGCGCTAAAAACAAATTGCACTTACAAGAAGTTAGCAATATTCAAGCCTTTAGGTTTAACAGTCCGCTAGATCGCAATTTCTCTGTTAGCCCTCCACACTGGAATCGGATATGGCGTCTCCGGGAAGTCCACTGGCTCAGGTGTCAATAACCAAATGGTGACTGGTAAACAAGTACTTGTAAGAGCAAATAGATATAAATGTCTTTCAACAGTATCCCTTTTTAAGGTCTACGCGTTTCGTCTTTTATCGGGACTTTCTCAAGACTCAGGGTATAATGACCTATTTCGCGGGGATCCTCTTCTTAAAAGTCCAGCTATGTTTCTATTGGTAGGAATATAGGCCAATCACGGACACCAATCCGACACACCCACTCTCAAACAATGTCTCTCATTTGCGGTGAGTCAGATTGGAGTCGCCGGTCTTCACATTCTAATTTAAATTCAAAACACCAATGTATATGGTATGCGTATTGCAGTGGAACTGAATAAATATATTTAAAAATACATAAAAATACAAACATAACAACAACATCATATAATATACATAAAAACACGAACATATCGTTGTATTGTGCTTTAGAATAGCGGTTGTGGGACTCTTACTTACAACACACTTTGCTAGGAGTTCTTAAAGGGATATTATCAATTCCTTAAAGGGATATAAACATTGCCTTCTCCCTTATATACCTCCTATTACTGGCAATAATGATGTACCAACACCAATTCTAATCTTAACTAATATGTGCTCTCCTACAGATTGAATGTTTTTTTAAAAAATACTTGTAAAACTCTAAAACATTAATTTATAATCATACTAATAAAAATATATATATTATTCTAAACAATTACTAATTATTAAATTAAATTATTCTGATTAAAATCATTGTTGATTATATGAATGTACCTATAATAATTAGTTAATAAATTCTTAAAATTAAATCATGAATGCTTGGAGGTCCAAATCTATATTTAAACCTTTTGGGGCCAAGCAATCTAAAGATTGAATCCACTTCGTTTCTCTTTTTCTCAATTCTGTTAATCTTTGATGGGGGTTGGAAGTCACAGATACTGTTTCTAAAATACTGATTTTAAGACTACTGGGGTCCTTGTTATGGAACTCACGGAAGTGATCAGACACACTATGTGTCTTCAGACCTTGTTCTATGTTGTAAATATGCTCATAGCATCTACGTTTCACTTTCCTTTTTGTCCTCCCTACATAGACACACCCACATTTGCATGTTAAGCTATATACCATGTCAGTATATTTATGAAAATCTTAGCAGTGCTATCCAAATAATATATATAAGTTTATGGCAGGGTTATAAACACAATACAAAGAAATAGAAACCCTTATCAACCATGCACCTACTAGACCATACAATTAATATAAATATCTGAATTCTTTTATTTAGTTAATATCCATAAACATATTGAAGTATATTTGCAATAAAAGGAAATGAAACAAAATTTATATGCGTTAAAACCAACTCTTAAGATATGCTATCCTTCTTACAAAACCCAGAAAAATATACCTTCACAATTCAGCCTTTTATTTATTTAACACAATGGGACTAAAAACCTTTAACATCCAAGCAATACAATTCTAAACAGTGTTTATAAAACAATAGGATAATATATTCTGCTATTTAATTGCAATTTATCCTAATACAAAATTAACTGACAATATCAGAACTTGCATAGATGAGTTACTTAGCCAATCAGACGCAGATTTAAACAACAATACAATATATAGGCTGTGACTAGCAATTTGAAATACAATATACACTTCTGAATTATTATTATATATTTGCATAGATAAACAATTTAGGATTGGGATTAGTATAACAATACATAGGCTATGAAATGCTAACTTGAAATATTTCCTTAACTCTGCTAAGTACAGCAATAATAAATGTTTAATTTAAATGTTTGCATACAAACAGGCAGGCTAAGAGCTATTTAAGGTTATATAATACAATCTAAAAGCCCAATTTGTTCTTTCCAATTCAAAAATTGTAATTTTACTGTAGTGGCTATGCTTATAACTTATCTTACAAAAACCTTGTATACATCACCCAAATAAACAGCAATCCGGTTCCCAATGTTTTGCAACAGATCCAATTCACCTCAGAAATTCAAAATTGGGGTAAAGCATATGGAGTCCAATGGTAGATGTGTGCTTTTGATTAATAACTGCCGCAGTTACTCCTTTCTGGATCAAAATAACACAACCTCTTCTTAGTCTCTATGCTGGGGTTAAATCATCTGATCTCACCCCTCCCCTTTTTGATTATTTATCAGTCATTGGTGAATATTGGAAACGCCCACGGCCTTGTCTTGGATTAGTTCTTTGCAACTGAACATGGATTGGTTTATTTGGTAAATGTGTTGTCAAGGAAATGCATTCTTTGCAACAACCAATCATCTCATGGTTGCAATTCCGCATCATAACACTAGGTGGCAGCAGACGTACAAACAAACAAATACAACAAGACCATCTCTAACATTTTTAAGCAAGTTAAAAATTTTTTTTTTTTCATAAAATGGTTATTTAATCAGATCACACTCTCTGCATTAATCATATATAACCCCAATTACAGATGGTTAATATTAGGTTATTTTTTTCTGATTATTCTGATACCAAATATGTTATATTATTAACATTTTATTATATTAAGGTAATTTAACACTGCCAATTACTAGCCCAAAATGCATCACAACTTTGTCAGCATTCTGGCACTTCTTTGCAAATAACAGCCTATTTTTATTTCAGTATTGTACTGTATTCCAAGTGAATCCTGTCTATGTAGATCTGAAATAAAAAAATAAATAAATGTCAATAATCACCTCTCCTCAGGTCCACAAACATCCACTCATGTTTTCAAACACACAGAGGCCAAGATATTCATGCCTTCAAAATATACACATATATGTACACACACACATACATATATATACACATATACACACATACATATATATATATATATACATATATATACATATACACACATATACACATCTCATATCCATTAAAATATATACAGTTGTTTTAAAATCATAATGTAAGTCATGTGTCTTCACTGTGTGCTGTATGTTCACACCTTAGCATTTGTCTTTGTTTCCCAAGGCCTTTATTGCTCCACATGGGGTCAATCCATGAGGAGTTGTAAAAGTCTTTAAAACAGCATATTTCCTGTTTAGCCAGCAGTGCAGATGTGTATTTGATAATTAACACCCATGTGCATAAAAGCTGCCTCTCCACGACCCTGATCAGCTCCAAAAGGGTAACCCAGACATTTCGTCTCCATATATTTGCCTGTATCCTGAAACTGTGTTATATTTTAGTTCCTTGCTAAATTATACAATTGCATAATTTAACATATTGAGTGTGTGAGGTCTCCTAGAAACAATCCTTTGTCCTACAGACCATGTTCACATCCACAGATCTATCAAATAAAGACAAATATACCTCTATATATTATTTAATAATATTTCAAATACCTTGACATAAATCCCCCTTTCCAATTCAAAAATATGTAGGACACATGTATTTGAATTGGATCAAAGTTAGTGGTATTTGGTGAGGATGTTGACCGTACACATCATGGACAGTCTTCTATGTAGATAGTCTATCAATTTCGAGCCTTCATGTTCATCAGCTGGTCATCTTTAAACTACAGTATGTCTTTAGTTTATTTGGGGATATGACACTTCATTCTCCCTCTATGACTTGTAGTTGGGATCTGGGATGACACGCTCGCAATTGATTGATATGGACCCATTTATCTATGAAACTTTCATTTTTGGGGATCCGTATTTTATAGGCCACTGGAGATATTTTGTCAGTAATGACGAAAGGACCTTTCCATGAGGGAAGAAATTTCTTCTCCCTAACCTGATCTCTTCCAAAGTTATAAAGATAAACTTTATCATTTATTTCATATTCCTTTTTGGATGTTTTGAGATCATAATAGGTCTTAGTGGCAGTTGCGGCTCTTTCTAAATTCCTTTGAGCAAATGCAAAGGCATATTGCAGGTGCTTTCTTAGGTTTTCCACATATTGATGTGTATTGGCAGCGTTTATCAAGTTTTGGTCTGATGTACGGTACAGTAGATGCTGAGGTAGAACCATTCTTCTACCAGTCATCAGTTCAAAAGGTGACATCTTGGTAGCACTACTTGGAGTTGCTCTTAATGCCATTAAGACTAGAGGTAGTTTTACATCCCAGTCTTTACCTGTTTCACTCACAAACTTTTTGAGGATTTTAAAAATAGACTGGTTGTAACGCTCTACACCACCACTTGAGGCAGCTCTATAAGCAATATGGAGCTTTCTTTTAACCCCTAGTATTTTCCACATTTTTGTCATCACTTCGCTAGTGAAGTGGGTCCCCCGATCTGACTCGATTCTTTGGGGCAGACCAAATCTGGAAAATATATGGTTGATGAGCAATGCTGCACATGTTTCAGCACTATTGTTAGGTGCACTAATGCACTCTACCCATTTAGTGAACAGGCATGTCACTGTTAACATGTACTTTTTACCTCTTGATGACCTTGTTACCGGACCAATAAAATCAATTTGTATATCTGACCATGGCATTACCATCCCCCTTTTCTGCAATGGCGCTCTATGCGTTGGTGCAGTGGGTTGGAACTGTGGGCAGATTAAACACCCTTGACAGTAGGTTTGAACATCTTTCAACATGTGTGGCCAAAAAGCATAATCACGCAATATTTCATACGTGAGTTTGGCACCGCGATGACCAGATGTGGGAGCATCATGGGCATGTTGAAGCATTAGACCTCTGAACTTGGTGGGTACTACCCACTGCTGGATGCCAGTTTTGGAGGTTCTAATTAACAAACCATCCTGTAACTTGAATTGTGATCTAGATTTTATTAAGATTCTCAGATCTTCTTTGCCAATACAATCATCTTTTGAGATGGGGTTGCTTTCAGGATCTTCTATGTGTTTATAGAAGATGCCTACAATGGGGTCTTCTTTTTGACTAGTGATCAGGTCTTCACTAGGAGAATCCTGACTCCATTGTACCAAGTTAGGCTCACTCTGTTGTTTTGCCTGGTTTCTGGTAATGGCTTCTACCTGAATTGCACCCATTAAATGGTCAATATTAAGGAGTTCTCCAGTTATGGCTCCTTGTTTGGCTAATGAATCCGCAAGGTCATTGCCTTCCTTATCCGGACCTAGAATTCTGGAATGACCCTTGGTCTTTTTCCAGTGTATGGTTAAATCATTGGATACCACCAGATTATCAATCTCGCAGAACAATTTGCCATGCTTGACTGGTTTGTTATTGCTTTTCTGCATGCCATTTCTTTTCCAAGTTGGCAGGTATTCAACAAAACTGTCACGCACATAATTTGAGTCAGTTATGATCACAAATTCATGAATATCATGTTCAATAGCCATTTCAATGGTTTTGAAAACAGCAGTTAGTTCTGCAACTTGACTGGATCTTGGCCCAATGTTGAAACCTACAGATATATTTGAGACTCCATTTGTCCAAGTTATACCAATGCCAGCGACTAATCTGCGCTCACTATCAATAGTGGCGTGGTAAGAACAACCATCAACATACACCCAAGGTAATGTTTGACAATGGTCCTCATTGTATATTTTATATGGGGAAAGCAATTGTTCCTCCAGAAAATCATCTTCTGATAATTCTTCCCCAGGATCTCTAGCAGTACAGTCGTGGAGCTCAGCAAGCCCTTGTGCGACTGGATTCTTTTTATTCTGTTTGTAGCGAATTTCTAAGGGCCAGCCTTGTAAGGAAAGAGTCCACGCTGTTATGCGGCTATTAGACAGATTCCCATCTCTTATTCTCTCACTTTGCAAATATAGCAAAGGCTGGTGGGCCGTTTCTACAATAATTTTCTCGCCCTGTATATAGCTGCGGAAATTTTGTAGAGCCCATACAGTAGATAAGAGGGCTTTTTCGCAATCGCTAAATTTTATTTCTACTGGGGATAGATTTTTGCTCGCATAAGCAATGGCTTTGTTCAAATTATCATGCTTTTGGTATAACACAGCACTCATGCTTATATCTGTGTAACCTGTCTCTAAGAAGAAAGGTTTACCACCTTCAGGGTACGCTAAGCAAGGTGCTTGAGTGAGTTTTCTCTTCAGCTCTCTGATGGCTGTCTCTTGAGACTCACTCCAGTGCCATTTCACATCTTTCTTTAGAAGAAGTAGTAGTGGTTTAGCTAATTCCGCATAATTATCAATGAATTTGCGAGAATAATTTGTCATACCCAGGAATGATCTCAATTCCTTTAAGTTAGTTGGGTTTTTAGAATTCACTATAGCTTCCACCTTTTTCTTTTGGGGATTTAATCCTTCAGAGGTAACTTCATGTCCCAAGAAGTTTACACGAGTGCGGCACCATTGAGCTTTTTGCAGGGATAATTTGACACCTGCCCTTTTAAGTTGGCTGAGGACGTGTTTAAGCTCTGCGATGTGTTTTTCAAAGTCTGTGCTTTTGATTAAAACATCATCAACATAAGATAAGGTCCCCCTTTCCAGTGTGTCAGGCATAGCCTTATGCATGAATACAGCAAATTCATGTCCAGAATTTATGTATCCAAATGGAAGTCTCTGGAATGCATACTGAACCTTTTGGAAGGAGAATGCTAGCTTATATTGGTCCTCTTCATGTACCTTTATGGTCCAATATCCCTGTGCACAATCAATGGCAGTGAATATTTTGGATACTTGCATTTGTGCTAGGCACTGGTCAATGTATGGTACAGGCCAGCCAGACATGTATACTCGTTTGTTTAGCTGTCTTAAATCAGCACACAAACGCCATTGTCCATTGGGCTTAAGAACACCTAGAATAGGATTATTATAAGAGCTGTGCACCTGTCTGATAATACCTCTTTCTTCCAAATTCCTTATGATCTCTGCAAGAGAATCATATGAGGCTAAGGGAAGTCTGTATTGTTTGACAAATACAGGTGGCGCATTAGGATCTGTTTGTATTCTTGCAATGTGCAAGTCTGTGGTACCACAGTCATAAGAATCCTTAGCGAAAATATCCTTGTACTCCATCAGGAGTTCTCGCAGCTGTTGGCGTTCATCATCGCTAGAACAGCCATTGGCTAAGGATATTTGCTCTTCGACTATTTGCTGAAATCCTGGAAAGATTTCAGGCTGTCCTATTTCATAGGCTTCTTCCAACCTAGAGGTGAGGTCCCCTTGATTATAATTTACATTGCTCCCATGATTCTGGGTATTGGGGTAATCTTGCTGTTTGATTGGCTGATCAAACACTAGAGAGGCTTCTTCAATTTTACAGATGCCTTCCTCTGAGCTGAAGGGATAAATGGACTGAATATTAAATAGACCCTCTGGCATAGATGCAAATGATTGTTCTATTAATTGTTCTTCAGTTAAGTATCCTTCAGGTATTAGCCCAATTACATTATTCTGGAATCCAAAAGTGTAATAACTTGATTCCAGTGCATATCCTATGGTAGTTCCCCTGGATAATGTTATATCCTGTGGGGTCATGTTATGCACAATAATATGTATTGGAACAGTTCCAATATTCACCATAGGAGTGTAAGTCACTGTGACACCCAGATTTTGTATTCTATGGGAGAGGCAAATCAGTGTTTCAGAAGTTTTTAATTTCTGACCTCTCTTTACCTGTAAGGGTAACAGAAATTTATCAGCCCCAGCAGGAATTATAACATCGCTAGATACCTGCATATTCACAGCATATGGCAATTGCTGGTTTGATTTCAGGGCTGCATTTTCATCCTGAAATACTTCAGGGTCCCCCTTTAACCTGCTCCAGAGGCAAGAATTAATCAAATCTATTTGTATGGCATATCTATGTAAGATATCATTGCCAATGTATATTTGATTATGGGGAGTATTTAAAACTAAAAACAGGTGCTTCACTGACTTATTACCGATAGAGATAGATAATAAGCACTTAGCTGTGATGTTATAGCTTTCAGACCTGTCATCCAGGCCGTTGACACTGTGGTCTTGGGGAGAAAGATATTTAATCACTTTAGGTTCAGCTATTTGCGCTAATAAACCTTCGCTTATATAGCTAGCTTCCTGTTTTAAGTTTATTTTAGCATACTTGGTTTTACCAAGGTCATGTACTTGTATAGGGATAAATAGATCCTCTTTAACTCTCTCAATCCCTGTGAGGTATTGAGTGTGGCCTCCCCCCTTAGGGATTTTATGATCCCCCTTGTGGAGTGATATGGTTAATACATCGCTATCTAGGGAAATATTCGCTATCTTTCCAGGCGATATTTTAAAAGTATTACCATCAGAGCCACTAAAAGGAGTCTGATCATCTATTTGTAGAATAGTGATTTCAGGTGTAGAGTTATTCCTGAAATGAATCTCCACAGCATCTGGTTTCTCTTCCACCACGTGACAGCTGTGTCGGGTGCGAGATATACCAGATTTTTCATAATTGATAGGCCGTTTAACTTGCGACCAAATTACATTATTTATGCAATCAATTATGGTGCTTAATCGTTTCAGGAGATCACTACCAATAATTAAACGATCAGTTGGCAGATCCACTATAATGACAGGGTGTCTTATGACCCTGTTCCCCAATTTAAATTTTAACCAGGCAGTACCGTAGACTTTTAGGGAGTCACCCCCAACACCTATTAGAGAACCGTCAAATTCTCTTATTTTGGGTTTGTGGGGTGTTAGCTCATTTAGCTGTGTGTAGTACCTGTGGGATAAGATAGTTGCCTGTGACCCAGTGTCAATTAATCCCCTGATAGGGTTGGAGACTGAATCTTGCAGCTCAACTAGTACATAATATCTTCCTGCAGTTTCTATCATTTCACACATAAAATTTGCATTCTTGTACATTTGTGGGCTTCGCCACGTTTTACCTGGATCCGCTGTGTCATTCGATGCAGAGGAAATTTCATACCTACCTGTTTCCCCTATGACAAGGTCAGCTGGGTTCTTGTGTACTGCATCTGTGGAAATAATGTTAAGAGAACACTGCAGAGGAAAAGTTTGGTTAATTTTTCCCAGCTGATGTCGCTCATTGTCACAGCTAATTTGTCCGTTTCCGGTCTGTGGGGAGATAACATGATTAGTATCATTGATATTTATTACTACATTTTGTATATCTCTCCCCTCCCCTTTAGGTGATACTGCAGTATTTATGACTGTGCCTGTGGTCCACTGCTGACCACTGGCTGTACCCCTAAAAAAGTATTGTTCGGTTGCTGAGCCGTAGATTTTTGACTCATATTAGCGATTTGTTCGCTCAACCGATTTAACTGGGTAAACAGCATATCTACCTGATTGTACAAGTTACCTCTACCCCTGGGCCTATCTCCTGGTGCCCCATTGTACTGATTCCTGGACCATTGGGTTCCCTCAGAATCAGGGCCGTTATTTCTATTCTGGCGTGGTTGCCCCTGGGGTTCAGCTTGTTCAGCATTAGTATTTTGGGGAGCATTATATACCTGGGGTGTCTGGTTACCCTGAGAATATCTTCGCCGTCTATTGTATCTACCCTTGCGCGGATACCAATTATTTGGTGGGTATTCTCTTTGTGAGTAATTATTCACCTGATTATGTCCCCCACTTTGGTTATAGTCTCCCTGCGCCTCAACCTGTGTAGGGGGAGGGGCGGAATTAAACCTCTGTGGAGATGGCCTGTTTTGACTGGCCACCTCTGCATAAGTTCTGTTTTTAGACTCCAAATTGAGGGGTTTAGGTGACACCCTAGTTTCTGCTACAATTTTGGGTTTTGATTCCTTTTTCACCCCCTGTTCACTGGACTGCTGAATAGAGTATAATTTTGTACTCTCTTTGATCAGCCATTCCAATGAGCGGTCCTCATCAAAATCTCTAGCTAAGTTGATTTTGATGGGTGTAGGCAGGGCTTCAAAAAATAAATTTACAAATTCTGAGCCGTCAAATTTGGGATTATCTTCAGCCATACTGTACGCATTTTTCAATACAGAAAGGAATTCGATTGGACTCTGATTCGCACGACACTTTAAACCATATACCGCTATCTTTGCGGCAGTTTTAGTGCGATATTGCCCGAATTCTTTTCTGCATTGTCGTTTTACCCCATTCCAGGAATGAATATTCATATCCTTTAGTGAGGCAAAGAATTTGTGATGCTTACTGTCAAATACCCAAGGTAGAAATTCAATTTTCAATTTCTCACTTGTAACATTCATTATAGCTAACGCATTTTCAAAAGCCTGTAAATGATCAATTACAGATGTTGTTCCCTTATTGGAGAATATAGGTACTGCGCGTTGTACGAAGGTGATTATTTTATGGGAATCATAGACTTTATCAGACTTATTTTGGGATTCTCTGTTAGAGTTTCCCTCCCCTGCATCAGCTGCGCTACAGCTGTCCTCTGGATTTACATCCTGAGGGGATTGTCTATTTGGGAAATCTACTTCTGACCCGTTAGGGGTCATTTGTCTATGTTGTTCTATATATTTTCGTACCTCGTCCCTGACGCGTTCGCTAAAGGAGTTAGCATTATCTGTATTATTCTCACTGCTAATATAGGGGTTTTCATTATGGCGATATGACCTTTTTAAATCGCTTAATTCTCTCTGGCTTTGCGCAAGCTGTTTATTTAAATCTTGTATCTGCGCGATTAAGTCCATATTGTGCTTATCTAAGGTGGCTAGGTTTTGGGCAAATTCATCCATTTTATTTTTGGCTATTTTTAAACCCTCTTCGCGTCTGCGCAAGGAACGAATACTATTTTCTAGCTCCTGTATTTGCAATCGTTTGTCTGTGACACAAAACGACATTTCGTCAATTATGCATATTAAAAGGGGCCAGGATTTTAGTATTAGTTCGTCTCGCTTTTTGGGAGCTTTGCATTGATTAATCATTAATAATTCCTGGAAGAATTCATTCTCTTCATTCCACATATTATTATTAACGGTAATATTTTTAGCCCTAGTTTCAAGCGTATCCATAAAATCATTTAATTCACCCGCAATATTAAACTTCCCTTTAAGGTAACTTAAGATATCTTTCTTAAGGACCTGACCTTTAGTAATAGGTATGGTTATGGGACCAATTTCATTGCTATGTATAGAATTAAATGAGTCACTTCTGGCTACAGACATTATTATATTGGTTTAGTACTTAGTTAAACTAAAACGCTAATACAATTTTTGCCAATAAAAAGAGAGAAGGAAAAATGTTATATTTAAAAAAAAAAAAAAATATTATTAATTTTGAAATATGAAAAATTAATATTTCGAAATATGAAAAATTAATACTTTTGATTAACTTTGAAAATATGAAAAATCAATATTTTTGATTAATTTTGAAATATGAAAAATTAATATTTTTATTAATTTTTCAAAATTAATCTTTAATAATATTTCAAGATATTAATGTCAATCTCGAAATATGAAAATTAATATTTCAACTTCTCAAAAAAAAATTATATCTTCAAAATATTAATATCGAAATATTATTATTTTTTTTTTTTTTCTCTTTTATAATAATTTCTATCTACTTACAAATATATTATATCAATTATGATGGAATATTAATAAATCTCAGAAAAAGTGCCTCCAATTATTATGTCAGTATATTTATGAAAATCTTAGCAGTGCTATCCAAATAATATATATAAGTTTATGGCAGGGTTATAAACACAATACAAAGAAATAGAAACCCTTATCAACCATGCACCTACTAGACCATACAATTAATATAAATATCTGAATTCTTTTATTTAGTTAATATCCATAAACATATTGAAGTATATTTGCAATAAAAGGAAATGAAACAAAATTTATATGCGTTAAAACCAACTCTTAAGATATGCTATCCTTCTTACAAAACCCAGAAAAATATACCTTCACAATTCAGCCTTTTATTTATTTAACACAATGGGACTAAAAACCTTTAACATCCAAGCAATACAATTCTAAACAGTGTTTATAAAACAATAGGATAATATATTCTGCTATTTAATTGCAATTTATCCTAATACAAAATTAACTGACAATATCAGAACTTGCATAGATGAGTTACTTAGCCAATCAGACGCAGATTTAAACAACAATACAATATATAGGCTGTGACTAGCAATTTGAAATACAATATACACTTCTGAATTATTATTATATATTTGCATAGATAAACAATTTAGGATTGGGATTAGTATAACAATACATAGGCTATGAAATGCTAACTTGAAATATTTCCTTAACTCTGCTAAGTACAGCAATAATAAATGTTTAATTTAAATGTTTGCATACAAACAGGCAGGCTAAGAGCTATTTAAGGTTATATAATACAATCTAAAAGCCCAATTTGTTCTTTCCAATTCAAAAATTGTAATTTTACTGTAGTGGCTATGCTTATAACTTATCTTACAAAAACCTTGTATACATCACCCAAATAAACAGCAATCCGGTTCCCAATGTTTTGCAACAGATCCAATTCACCTCAGAAATTCAAAATTGGGGTAAAGCATATGGAGTCCAATGGTAGATGTGTGCTTTTGATTAATAACTGCCGCAGTTACTCCTTTCTGGATCAAAATAACACAACCTCTTCTTAGTCTCTATGCTGGGGTTAAATCATCTGATCTCACCCCTCCCCTTTTTGATTATTTATCAGTCATTGGTGAATATTGGAAACGCCCACGGCCTTGTCTTGGATTAGTTCTTTGCAACTGAACATGGATTGGTTTATTTGGTAAATGTGTTGTCAAGGAAATGCATTCTTTGCAACAACCAATCATCTCATGGTTGCAATTCCGCATCATAACACTAGGTGGCAGCAGACGTACAAACAAACAAATACAACAAGACCATCTCTAACATTTTTAAGCAAGTTAAAAATTTTTTTTTTCATAAAATGGTTATTTAATCAGATCACACTCTCTGCATTAATCATATATAACCCCAATTACAGATGGTTAATATTAGGTTATTTTTTTCTGATTATTCTGATACCAAATATGTTATATTATTAACATTTTATTATATTAAGGTAATTTAACACTGCCAATTACTAGCCCAAAATGCATCACAACTTTGTCAGCATTCTGGCACTTCTTTGCAAATAACAGCCTATTTTTATTTCAGTATTGTACTGTATTCCAAGTGAATCCTGTCTATGTAGATCTGAAATAAAAAAATAAATAAATGTCAATAATCACCTCTCCTCAGGTCCACAAACATCCACTCATGTTTTCAAACACACAGAGGCCAAGATATTCATGCCTTCAAAATATACACATATATGTACACACACACATACATATATATACACATATACACACATACATATATATATATATACATATATATACATATACACACATATACACATCTCATATCCATTAAAATATATACAGTTGTTTTAAAATCATAATGTAAGTCATGTGTCTTCACTGTGTGCTGTATGTTCACACCTTAGCATTTGTCTTTGTTTCCCAAGGCCTTTATTGCTCCACATGGGGTCAATCCATGAGGAGTTGTAAAAGTCTTTAAAACAGCATATTTCCTGTTTAGCCAGCAGTGCAGATGTGTATTTGATAATTAACACCCATGTGCATAAAAGCTGCCTCTCCACGACCCTGATCAGCTCCAAAAGGGTAACCCAGACATTTCGTCTCCATATATTTGCCTGTATCCTGAAACTGTGTTATATTTTAGTTCCTTGCTAAATTATACAATTGCATAATTTAACATATTGAGTGTGTGAGGTCTCCTAGAAACAATCCTTTGTCCTACAGACCATGTTCACATCCACAGATCTATCAAATAAAGACAAATATACCTCTATATATTATTTAATAATATTTCAAATACCTTGACAACCACATATGTGGATTGACAGGTGCCTCGTGATTTAATGGGAATTAATTTCGAATGACTTGTGTCCTTAACCCTTTCGTGACAGGGTTAAAGTGCCTACATCGGAACAACTGTTCCGATGTAGACAAATTGAAACTACGCGATCGTGCATACGATCGCGAGATTTCAATTATTGGATCGCATCTGGGGGGCGTCCCTACAATCCTAGGAACGCCCTCCAGACCGCGATTAAATCCCTGAAGCACAGAAGGCTTCAGGACAGCCGTTAGTTATGACGTTCCATTCCGTCATAACGGCTTTAAAGCCCAGTCTAATTATGACGGAATGGAACGGCATAACGGCGTTAAAAGGTTAATAGAGTCCCTATTCCAGATTAAGGGGCACATACAACAGTTTTTTCGACCACATTTAAAGGTCCCTGGTTTCCCTTTCGCCCAATGGTCTAATGTTCCCAGGCCACCTTGTCTGTTCTGTTCTAGCATAGGCAATTTAGAGGGGGCTAGGATATTCTTGAGGTTCCTATTTTTCTTATACACAATATTCGGTTTGTCTTTAATTGCGTCCTTAAGTAGGGGATCCGCTTGCAAGATACCCCAATGTTTATTCAGAATTTTCTTAAAGAAACCAGCACCTTCATTGTACGTGGTTATAAACCTAATTGTGTTGTGCTCAGACCCTTCATTAATAGTTCTCTCTTTGGAACATAATAGTGTGTCCCTACTACACACTGTATTCCTACTTCTTGCTTCTGTTATCAGCTTTTTATCATACTCCTTTTCTAGGAACTTCATTTCTAACACATCAGCTTCCCTACTGAAATCCTCTAATTTTGTACAGTTTCTTCGTACCCTACGAAACTGCCCATATGGGATATTTTGTATCCATGATCTCTTATGGCCACTATTGGCATTTAAGAATCCGTTACTGTCAGTGGGTTTGCGGAAATTTTTTACCATTACAGTATTTGGAATACCTTCACTGAAAAAATTCAACGTCCAGGAATTCGATACTAACTTTGGACATTTTACTAGTAAATGATAAATTAAAAGTATTGGTATTCATATAAATAATAAATTCTGTGGCCAATAGTTCTTCTCCTTGCCAAATAATAATGATATCGTCAATGTATCTCAGATACTTGACGATATACTTTGCAAAGGGATTATTATTCCAAATTTTCATATCCTCAAATTGGGCCATGTATATATTGGCATAAGAAGGCGCCATCGGGGTACCCATGGCCGTCCCTTGGATTTGTCTATAAAAATTACCCTGGAAATTAAAGTAATTCTTACTTAATATAAAGTCTATCGCTTTAATTAAAAACTCAAGATGTTTATTTGATATGCCACTATTAGCACCTACTGTATTAAAAGCTTCTATTCCTTCTTTATGGGGAATGCTGGTGTATAAAGAAGACACGTCGCATGTTATCCACACATAATTCTCATTCCATATTAAACCTTCTAATTGAGTGATAACATCCAACGTGTCTCTAATATACGATTTGATCTCTTTCACAATTGGCTGCATAAAAAAATCAATATAAGTCGATAAATTACTGGTAATTGACTCCACCCCTGAAATGATGGGACGACCAGGGGGATTACAAGGGTCTTTATGTAGTTTAGGAATATGATAAAAAATGGGTATTTTTGGATGGGGATTGTATATAAATCCAAATTCCTCATTGTTCAGGATAGATTCATTTTTAGCCTCGCTCAAGATGCTTAACAGCTGTTTGTTATATTCGACTGTGGGATCTCTACATAATTTTTCATAAGTTTGTGTATCTCCCAAAAGTCTAGAAGCTTCATTTAAATAATCTGCCCTGTTCTGGACAATAATCCCCCCACCCTTATCCGCCTGTCTTATGACCAACTGTTTATCATTTTTTAACTTGTTAAGAGATATTCTTTCTTGCTGATTTAGATTATCTTTAAACTTAAATTTTTTCTTGAAGGTACCTGAATCAAAATATCTATTTAATTCTTCAGTCATTAGTGTATTGAATACTGGAATGTATTCTCCCTGCGTAGACGTGGGATTAAAAGAAGATGCACGTTTAAAATTACTGTGTTTAATTTCAACCTCAGAATCATGTAAACTCAATTCTAACAAATCCTCCAGTTCTGGGTTCACAACATTTTCTGCCTCTCTTGTATCTTTAAGCTCATTAAGAATCCTTAGAGTTTCAACATCTTTTTTATCCCAAATATTTTCCGTCTGATCTTTCATGTTTACTACTTTGTAAGCTATATTGGTCTTTGCATAATACCTCTTAAGGTTTAATTTGCGTACAAACTTCTGGAGGTCAATGTAGGTCTCAAATTTATTTGGGAGTTGTTTAGGGGCAAATTTGAGCCCTTTGTTTAACAACAATAGATCTGAGTTGGTTAATTCAGTATTAGATAAATTAAAAATATTTTCTTTGGCTCTCTCTAGATGTTGTTCCTTTCTCTCTGTTTCTTTGGTTCTTTTGCCGCTTCGCTTTCCTCGTTTGGTTCCCACTCTCTTCCCTCTCTTGGCCTTTTCCTGTTCTCCCTGTTTGCCATTAGTGGTTCTCCCCAACTGTTCGTTTGTGGCCATGGCGCCTTCTTATGCCAATATATACATGGCCCAATTTGAGGATATGAAAATTTGGAATAATAATCCCTTTGCAAAGTATATCGTCAAGTATCTGAGATACATTGACGATATCATTATTATTTGGCAAGGAGAAGAACTATTGGCCACAGAATTTATTAATTATATGAATACCAATACTTTTAATTTATCATTTACTAGTAAAATGTCCAAAGTTAGTATCGAATTCCTGGACGTTGAATTTTTCAGTGAAGGTATTCCAAATACTGTAATGGTAAAAAATTTCCGCAAACCCACTGACAGTAACGGATTCTTAAATGCCAATAGTGGCCATAAGAGATCATGGATACAAAATATCCCATATGGGCAGTTTCGTAGGGTACGAAGAAACTGTACAAAATTAGAGGATTTCAGTAGGGAAGCTGATGTGTTAGAAATGAAGTTCCTAGAAAAGGAGTATGATAAAAAGCTGATAACAGAAGCAAGAAGTAGGAATACAGTGTGTAGTAGGGACACACTATTATGTTCCAAAGAGAGAACTATTAATGAAGGGTCTGAGCACAACACAATTAGGTTTATAACCACGTACAATGAAGGTGCTGGTTTCTTTAAGAAAATTCTGAATAAACATTGGGGTATCTTGCAAGCGGATCCCCTACTTAAGGACGCAATTAAAGACAAACCGAATATTGTGTATAAGAAAAATAGGAACCTCAAGAATATCCTAGCCCCCTCTAAATTGCCTATGCTAGAACAGAACAGACAAGGTGGCCTGGGAACATTAGACCATTTGGCGAAAGGGAAACCAGGGACCTTTAAATGTGGTCGAAAAAACTGTTGTATGTGCCCCTTAATCTGGAATAGGGACTCTATTAAGGACACAAGTCATTCGAAATTAATTCCCATTAAATCACGAGGCACCTGTCAATCCACATATGTGGTATATAGCTTAACATGCAAATGTGGGTGTGTCTATGTAGGGAGGACAAAAAGGAAAGTGAAACGTAGATGCTATGAGCATATTTACAACATAGAACAAGGTCTGAAGACACATAGTGTGTCTGATCACTTCCGTGAGTTCCATAACAAGGACCCCAGTAGTCTTAAAATCAGTATTTTAGAAACAGTATCTGTGACTTCCAACCCCCATCAAAGATTAACAGAATTGAGAAAAAGAGAAACGAAGTGGATTCAATCTTTAGATTGCTTGGCCCCAAAAGGGTTAAATATAGATTTGGACCTCCAAGCATTCATGATTTAATTTTAAGAATTTATTAACTAATTATTATAGGTACCTTCATATAATCAACAATGATTTTAATCAGAATAATTTAATTTAATAATTAGTAATTGTTTAGAATAATATATATATTTTTATTAGTATGATTATAAATTAATGTTTTAGAGTTTTACAAGTATTTTTAAAAAAAACATTCAATCTGTAGGAGAGCACATATTAGTTAAGATTAGAATTGGTGTTGGTACATCATTATTGCCAGTAATAGGAGGTATATAAGGGAGAAGGCAATGTTTATATCCCTTTAAAGGGACACTCAATCAAAATTAAACTTTCATTATTCAGATTGAGCATGCCATTTTAAACAACTTTCCAATTTACTTCTAACAAAATGTGCCCATTCTTTTTATATTTAAACTTTTTGAGTCACCAGCTCCTACTGAGCATGTGCAAGAATAAGTGTGTATGCATTTGTGAATGGCTGATGGCTGTCACATGGTACGTGTATGCATTTGTGAATGGCTGATGGCTGTCACATGGTACAGGGGGAGTGGAAAAAGACATAACTTTTAAAATTGTCAGAAAAAAAAATCTACTACTCATTTGAAGTTCAGACTAAGTGCTATTGCATTGTCTTGTTATCTTGCATTTGTTGATTATGTAAATCTACTGTGTTGACTGGTCCTTTAAGGAATTGATAATATCCCTTTAAGAACTCCTAGCAAAGTGTGTTGTAAGTAAGAGTCCCACAACCACTATTCTAAAGCACAATACAACGATATGTTCGTGTTTTTATGTATATTATATGATGTTGTTGTTATGTTTGTATTTTTATGTATTTTTAAATATATTTATTCAGTTCCACTGCAATACGCATACCATATACATTGGTGTTTTGAATTTAAATTAGAATGTGAAGACCGGCGACTCCAATCTGACTCACCGCAAATGAGAGACATTGTTTGAGAGTGGGTGTGTCGGATTGGTGTCCGTGATTGGCCTATATTCCTACCAATAGAAACATAGCTGGACTTTTAAGAAGAGGATCCCCGCGAAATAGGTCATTATACCCTGAGTCTTGAGAAAGTCCCGATAAAAGAGGACGAAACGCGTAGACCTTAAAAAGGGATACTGTTGAAAGACATTTATATCTATTTGCTCTTACAAGTACTTGTTTACCAGTCACCATTTGGTTATTGACACCTGAGCCAGTGGACTTCCCGGAGACGCCATATCCGATTCCAGTGTGGAGGGCTAACAGAGAAATTGCGATCTAGCGGACTGTTAAACCTAAAGGCTTGAATATTGCTAACTTCTTGTAAGTGCAATTTGTTTTTAGCGCTTGACAAAGTAATAAAACTTTTACCTTGAGTTGCGGTTGCGCTCTGTTCCTTTTTTGTGTTCACAGCTACCAGTTGTTTGGGCGCTCTTCAGCGTCTAACGATCATTAAAGCAGCACCGCTCTCAGCAACAGAGACAGGAGGATTCTTATTCAAACACTTGAATACACATCAAATTTTACCATACTCCTGGGGACATCGAGGTGAGATAGGTAGCATGTTCAAGGCTACTTTTATTAGTTAGTTTGTTTCAATGTTACATTTATTAGTTAGGTTGTGTTATTATTCTTGAATACTGTGTTACATTTGTTATTTAATTGATTTTTAACATCGTTCATTGTGACTGTGTTGTTTTATCGTTTATAAGGAGTGCTTAGCGGTCAGCTCACTTAGACAACTTACATTGTGAATTCTACCTTGTATGTTAATTTTGTACCCGGTCTAGTGTGTAGAGTACAGCCAGTTATAAAATAGGTGGCATTAGGCTCTACAGCAGTGGTCAGTTAGCGCAGTGTTAGGGTAACAGTGAAGGTTTTTTAAATGTGGATAATGAAACTTGGCAAAGTGGAACTATTCATGGAACATCTGTCAGTCAACTGAGTAAATTAGAAAGTTGTTTAAAATTGCTACTCTTTCTGATTCATAAAATCAAAAAATAAAATGTTTTTGTCACTGAAACAAGTATTATTCTTGTCATGTTTGGTATATGGTTAAAGGGATAGTCTACTCCAGAATTTGTATTGCTTAAAAAGATAGATAATCACTTTATTTCCCATTCCCCAGTTTTGCATAATCAACACAATTATATTAATATACTGTTTACCTATGTGATTATCTTGTATCTAAGCTTCTGCAGACTGCCCCCTTATTTCAGTTATTTTGACAGACTTGCTTGCAATTTAGCCAATCAGTGCCATCTCATAAGAACTCCACAGGGGTGAGCACAATGGTATCTATATGGTACACATGAACTAACACCCTCTAGCTGTGAAAAACAGGCAAATGCATTCAGATAAGAGGTGGCCTTCAAGACCTTAGAAATTAGCATATGAGCCTATCTAGGTTTAGCTTTAAACTAGGTTTAGCTTTCAACTAAGAACACTAAGAGAACAAAGCAAATTTGATGATAAATGTCAATTGGAAAGTTGTTTAAAATTGCATGCCCTATCTGAATCATGAAAGTTAAATTTTTACTAGACTGTCCCTAAAAACAAGAAATGGTGATTAGAGGGGGGGGGGGCTCTTTGCCCTAAAATGCCCGGGCCTCTTTTTGGTCCCAGTCCGGCCCTGCCTAAACAAATCAAGAAATAAATACATCAACCTCTACTACCTTGATACCACCTTTGTTTGCCTGGCTTCTACAATGTCGCAATCAGCCAGGAAGAAGAATAAGCCGTCGTTCCCGTTGAAAAAGACAGTAATTGACCATTTTGGGCCCACCTGTGCAACACCTATAACTGAAACGGAGGCACCTGACTCACCCAGATCTGATATATCTGAATTAACCTCGGCTGCCATGCAGAACATTCAACAATTCCCACCGTAGGAGGTCACTCCTTCATTCATCATGGAGTCATTAAGAAACCTCTTAGATAAACATCATGCCTCATTCACGCGAAAATTGCAGCCTCTACAGCAGAGCTTAAAAAAGAAATCTCTTCAACCAATGAGCGTATAGATTCCCTGGAACGTAGACAAGAGGACCTCTCCACAGAGCAATCCAATCTTCTCAACTTTACACAGCGCTTGTCAGACCACTTCGACGTCATTGAAGATAAAATTGCAGATCTGGAGGATAGATCTCGGCGCAATAACCTTAGGATCCGAGGTGTGCCCGAGACTGTCTCCACAGCTGAATTACAATCATACCTGCAAGATCTGTTCCATACCCTGGCTCCTCCGTCTATAAAGTCAGAAGATCAAATTGACAGAGCACATAGGTCCCTTAAACCTAAAGGTCTATCAGAGGACCAGCCTTGAGACATTATAGGGCGTCTCCACTACTTCACCTACAAGGAGCGCATCCAAAGAGCTCACTTTCTAAATCCTGCATTGCCAGACAAATTCAAGAATCTTCAAATATTCCCTGATTTATCTACGCGGTCCTTACAAAAAATATAAACCTTCTCTGAAATCACATATGCACTCAGAAAAAACAACATCAGATACCGATGGGGGTATCCCATCAAGCTCCTGATTTTCAAAGAAAACCAAGTGTTTACAGTTCTTCAAACGAATAAAGGTTACGAACTTCTCCAGAGATGGAATCTACTCCCTCTGAATAAAGATAAACCAAAGCCCCAGTACAGTCAGCTCCGAGCTACCACGTAGGAATGGTCGACGCCATCTACTCTACCAAATCGGCAACCCTCCCAGCATGCCCACAGATCCACTGATCCAGAGTGGTCGGCTGCAGAAATCCGCAGCCCTACTCGCCACGAGCAACTACCTGAGAGGCGCGGCTGGACAACCCTCCCTCAGAAACACAGATCGGGCTTGGCATCATCCTGAAAGACCGCCCTAAGATCTCAATAAAAGAACGTTTGCTTGTGCCGACAATTTACTAACTGTTTAGGGTTTATTAGCATCATCCTGAACGGTTACCTCAAATCTTACTGAAAGACCACCTTGCTTCTGTTGAGAAGCCTTCAATTCCTTTAAGACTATTGTGAACTCTGCCCATATGGGGCCACTCCCCATTTGCACAAGGTTGGATACCAAGCTAGCCATGTCCCGTTCCTTGTCCTCACTGATGTCATTGAATGTCTCTTCCTCCACCCAGCCACGTACAACACCAAGGGTCCCTGAAAGGTGACAACAAGCCCCCTGGGACGCCTGCTGTGTTTGGTCTTCCACCTCCTCAAAGCCACCTTCCTCCTCTGACTCCTCTTCTTCAGACTCCTTTCTCTGCATTGCCTCTCTCTGCGTTATTATAAGGTGTGTTAAGTAGTACTGTTCCTATCAGTTTAATCCCTGTTACGTCCCCTATCAGGGGACGTGTATATGGCATCGATTTTAGGAACCGGGAGATATAAAAAGATGCTTGGTCGGACCTCCTACTTCAAATTTGGGGCACTGCGCGTGCAATCTCATGTGCCACCAGATAGGAGTGGTGTGTTAAGTAGTACTATTCCTATCAGTTTAATCCCTGTTATGTGCCTTTTTTTGGTTTGGTTTTTGAAGCCACAGTGCAGCACCAGAGGCCAGAAAAATTAGGCATGCACACATGCCTGAAAAATTAGGTATTTTTGCAGCCGCTGCTGTAGCAGCGGCCAAAAAAATTGATGTTTGTTTCCCAGGCAGAAAGTGCCCTAAAACATTGCGGCTTGAACCCTAGTTGGTGGCGGATAAGTCACGCAAATCATCCGGCATTCAGAGATAAAATACAGCAGCGTGTGGACCATTTTTAGCCCAAGGCAGCTCATCTCATCAGGCCTTTTAAGTCGAATGTATCGCCCACTGTCAGTCCCTTCGGGATCCATCCCTCATTCATCTTAATAAAGGTGAGGTAATCTAGACTTTTTTGACCTAGGCGACTTCTCTTCTCAGTGACAATACCTCCTGCTGCACTGAAGGTCCTTTCTGACAGGACACTTGAAGTGGGGCAGGCCAGAAGTTCTATTGCAAATTGGGATAGCTCCGGCCACAGGTCAAGCCTGCACACCAAGTAGTCAAGGGGTTTCTTCGCTCCTCAGAGTGTCGATAGCTGCAGTTAAGGCGAAGTAGTCTGCTACCTGTCAGTCGGGTCGTTCTCTGAGGGTGGACCCCGAAGGGCTGTGGCGATGCGTAGGACTTAAAAAGCTCTGCATGTCCTCCATCAACAACACGTCTGTAAAGCGTCCTGTTAATAATATTATACTCATATACACACAGTGCACTAATAATATTATACTCATATACACACAATGCACTAATAATATTATACTCATATACACAATGCACTAATATTATATTCATATACACACAATGTACTAATAATATTATACTCACATACACACAATGTACTAATAATATTTTACACATATATACACACAATGTACTAATAATATTATACTCATATACACACAATGTACTAATAATATTATACTCATATATACACACAATGTACTAATAATATTATACTCACATACACACAATGTACTAATAATATTATACTCATATACACACAATGTACTAATAATATTATACTCATATACACACAATGTACTAATAATATTATACTCATACACACACAATGTACTAAGATTATACTCATATACACACAATGTACTAATGATATTATACTCATATACACACAATGTACTAATAATATTATACTCATATACACACAATGTACTAAGATTATACTCATATACACACAATGTACTAATGATATTATACTCATATACACACAATGTACTAATAATATTATACTCATATACACACAGTGCACTAATAATATTATATACACACAATGGACTAATAATATTATACCCAAATACACACAATGCACTAATAATATTATACTAATATACACTCAGTGCACTAATAATATTATACTCATATACACACAATGCACTAATAATATTATACTCATATACACACACTGCACTAATAATATTATACTCATATACACACAATGTACTAATAATTTTATACTCATATGCACACATGCACTAATAATATTATACTCATATACACACAATGTACTAATAATATTAAACTCATATACACACAATGCACTAATAATATAATACTCATATACAAACAGTGCACTAATAATATTATACTCATATACACACAATGCACTAATAATGTAATACTCATATACACACAGTGCACTAATAATATTATACTCATATCCACACAGTGCACTAATAATATTATACTCATATACACACAGTGCACTAATAATAATATACTCATATACACACAATGCACTAATAATATTATACTCATATACACACAGTGCACTAATAATATTATACTCATATACACACAATGTACTAATAATATTATACTCATATACACTCAGTGCACTAATAATATTATACTCATATACACACAATGCACTATTAATATTATACTTATATACACACAATGCACTAATAATATTATACTCATATACACACAATTTACTAATAATATTATACTCATATACACACAATACACTAATAATATTATACTCATATACACACAATACACTAATAATATTATACTCATATACACACAATGCACTATTAATATTATACTCATATACACACAATGCACTAATAATATTATACTCATATACACACAATGTACTAATAATATTATACTCATATACACACAATGTACTAATAATATTATTCTCATATACACACAATGCACTAATAATATTATACTCATATACACACAATTTACTAATAATATTATACTCATATACACACAGTGCACTAATAATATTATACTCATACACAAAATGCACTAATAATATTATACTCATATACACACAATGCACTAATAATATTATACTCATATACACACAATTTACTAATAATATTATACTCATATACACACAATACACTAATAATATTATACTCATATACACACAATGCACTAATAATATTATACAAATATACACACAGTGCACTAATAATATTATACTCATATACACACAATGCACTAATAATATTATACTCATATACACACAATGCACTAATAATATTACACTCATATACACACAATGCACTAATAATATTATACTCATATACACAACATGTACTAATAATATTATACTCATATACACACAATGTACTAATAATATTATACTCATATACAACACACAATGTACTAATAATATTATACTCATATACACACAGTGCACTAATAATATTATATACACACTGCACTAATAATATTATACTCATATACACACAATGCACTAATAATATTATACTCATAAACACACACTGCACTAATAATATTATACTCATATACACACAGTGCACTAATAATATTATACTCATATACACACACTGCACTAATAATATTATACTCATATACACACAATGTACTAATAATATTATTCTCATATACACACAATGCACTAATAATATTATACTCATATACACACAAAGTACTAATAATATTATACTCATATACACACAATGTACTAATAATATTATTCTCATATACACACAATGCACTAATAATATTATACTCATATACACACAATGTACTAATAATATTATACTCATATACACACAGTATACTAATAATAATATACTCATATACACACAGTATACTAATAATAATATACTCATATACACACAGTACACTAATAATAGTATACTCATATACACACAGTGCACTAATATTATACTCATATACATACAATGCACTGATAATATTATAATCATATACACACAATGCACTAATATTATACTCATATACATACAATGCACTAATAATATTATACTCATATACACACAGTGCACTAATAATATTATACTCATATACACATAATGTACTAATAATATTATACTCATATACACACAATGCACTAATAATATTATACTCATATACACACAATGCACTAATAATATTACACTCATATACACACAATGCACTAATAATATTATACTCATATACACACAATGTACTAATAATATTATACTCATATACACACAATGTACTAATAATATTATACTCATATACAACACACAATGTACTAATAATATTATACTCATATACACACAGTGCACTAATAATATTATATACACACAATGCACTAATAATATTATACTCATATACACACAATGCACTAATAATATTATACTAATATACACACAGTGCACTAATAATATTATACTCATATACACACAATGCACTAATAATATTATACTCATAAACACACACTGCACTAATAATATTATACTCATATACACACAATGCACTAATAATATTATACTCATATACACACACTGCACTAATAATATTATACTCATATACACACAATGCACTAATAATATTATACTCATAAACACACACTGCACTAATAATATTATACTCATTTACACACAGTGCACTAATATTATACTCATATGCACACAATGTACTAATAATATTATTCTCATATACACACAATGCACTAATAATATTATACTCATATACACACAATGTACTAATAATATTATACTCATATACACACAGTATACTAATAATAATATACTCATATACACACAGTACACTAATAATAGTATACTCATAAACACACACTGCACTAATAATATTATACTCATATACACACAATGCACTAATAATAACATAATTTATGCTTACCTGATAAATTCCTTTCTCCTGTAGTGTGGTCAGTCCACGGGTCATCATTACTTCTGGGATATTAACTCCTCCCCAACAGGAAGTGCAAGAGGATCACCCAGCAGAGCTGCTATATAGCTCCTCCCCTCTACGTCACACCCAGTCATTCGACCGAGAACCAACGAGAAAGGAGAAGCTAAAGGGTGCAGTGGTGACTGGAGTATAATTTAAAAATTTAGACCTGCCATAAAAACAGGGCGGGCCGTGGACTGACCAAACTACAGGAGAAAGGAATTTATCAGGTAAGCATAAATTATGTTTTCTCCTGTTAAGTGTGGTCAGTCCACGGGTCATCATTACTTCTGGGATACCAATACCAAAGCTAAAGTACACGGATGACGGGAGGGACAGGCAGGATCTTTATACGGAAGGAACCACTGCCTGAAGAACCTTTCTCCCAAAAACAGCCTCCGAAGAAGCAAAAGTGTCAAATTTGTAAAATTTGGAAAAAGTATGAAGAGAAGACCAAGTTGCAGCCTTGCAAATCTGTTCAACAGAGGCCTCATTCTTAAAGGCCCAAGTGGAAGCCACAGCTCTAGTAGAATGAGCTGTAATTCTTTCAGGAGGTTGCTGTCCAGCAGTCTCATAAGCTAAACGTATTATGCTACGAAGCCAAAAGGAGAGAGAGGCAGCAGAAGCTTTTTGACCTCTCCTCTGACCAGAATAAACGACAAACAGGGAAGACGTTTGTCGAAAATCTTTAGTTGCCTGTAAATAAAATTTCAGGGCACGGAC